>NC_060279.1:43399717-43688215 GCF_021613505.1 Equus quagga | reverse complement strand
GGGGGTTCCAATGGGGGAGAATTCATTTTTAGCTCACGTCTCAGTCAGGAAGTTATTCACTCCAGCAAAGGCACTAAATATATTGGATCAGAAAACAAAGATGGGTAGCTGAATGCTAGAGAAATGCATAGAACTGGCTGGAGCTGTAGCTCCTTGCAATTTAAGAGAAAGAAGCTGCTCCAGAATAATAATCACGGTAGGCAGACAGAATTATACAGAGCTTTATATCCAATTATTCACTTGACAATGTATTGAGGACCTACTGTGTATAATATACTGGGAATAGAGAGATGGATTATGGTTTCTACCCTCAAGGAGCTCTCTGCCTAATAGGGGACACAGATAGGTAAACAAATTATAATATAATGTGATAAGTCCAACAAAGAGGACATGTACAGTGCCCAGAGGTAACTCGGGAGAGAGAGTCATTGGCTAGAGAGGAGAGAGGCAGGAATCGGAGATGGTTTCCTGGAGATGTGGAGCCTGAACTAGATTTTGAAAGACAACAGGTGAATATATGGCTAGGGAGTTGGGGAGACAGAGAGTATCTTGGAAGCTGAATAACAGATATTGGTCAACTTAATCAAATGCACAGAGAGATGATAAAAAATGAGGAAAATGTACATAGAAGTTGGCAGCATGAGGATCACTGAGGGACTTTGCTGATGCAATTGGAGTGAAGAGGACTGCAGTGGGATGAGATGCAAACAAGGGGCGAGAAAATAGAGATGGTTTTGGTAGAAGCTTAGTTGAGATATGGTAGCAATGGAGGGTAGCAGCTAGAGAGAAGTTCAGGGTGAGAGGAGAACTGCTGAGGCCAGGAGAGACAGTAACATATTATTAATGAGCCCCTTAGGGTTGGTATAAGAATTAAGTGAGTTAATACACGCAGAGTGACAATGCCTGGCACACATCCAATTAGTAGGTGGCAGAGCCAGAATGCAAATTCTCATCCTTTGGTGCCAATCCCATGCTCACTCTATTGGATCAGGAAGGCCTTGGAAAGTTTCCACTTTCAAAGAGTTCTTGGGTAATGGGGAGAAATAATAGACTGGGCATGGGGCCGACCTGGTGGTGTAGTGGTTAAGTTCCTGTGCAGCCCGGGGTTTGCTGGTTCGGATCCTGGGTGTGGACCTACGCACCACTTGTTAAGCCATGCTGAGGTATTGTCTCATATAGAGGAACTAGAAGGACGTACAACTAGGATATACAACTAGGTACTGGGGCTTTAGGGAGAAAAAAAAGGAAAATTGGCAACAGATGTTAGCTCAGGACCCATCTTCCTCACCGCCCCCCTGCCAAAAACCTTTAAAACCTTGGTCTGTCCCTTCTGACCTCCCGTTTAAGAAAGAAAAAAAAAGAGATTGGGTAGCACCATCTGAAGACACTCAGAGGTCTCATTGCTCACTCAGGAGAAACAGGCTCTGAACTTCCTGTTTTGACAGGGTCAAACCTCCCTTCACCAATTCTTCCCACATGGCTTCTTAGCCTGACTTTTCAAAGAGGAGGATACCTCCTAGGGTAGGGCTGAGGACAGATCTTATCTCCCGATAGCCCCTAAGACGTGCCTGCACTCCTCCCAGCCACACATTGCAGGTGAAGAGCTTTCCCGTTGGGGAAGGGGCTGAGACTGCTGAGGATGGCTGAGCCCTGGCCACTGAAGTTTTGTTGGCTGCCCCGTGAGCAGGGAGGGAGCGTTCTTCTCCAGAGAAGAGTTGTGGGAAGCTCCCGGATAGCAGCCCAGGAGGCTGTGAGCCACACTGCCTGAAGGGAGCAGCACATCTTGTTCGGTCCCTGACCTGGGGACGGTCTCAGATGAGGGCAAAAATAGCGTACTTATGCTAAAAGTTTAAAAATGCCATTTATGAAAGAGGAAAAAAATCACCCATAATCATACCACCCAGAGATAATCACTGTTAACATTTGGGGTAAGTCCTTCCAGACTTCTCTACTCTCTGGCTTTTTCCGCTTAATACACAAACTTCGTTTCATGTTAATAAATATACTTCAAAATACATCATTTTAAATGATTGTATTGTATTCCTGTGAATCAACTAAAGGAGTATTTGGATGGAACAAGAAGATGTGATTTGTGTAATCCTATATTCTATCTCACCAGGATCCCACCAGGCAGCCCCTCCAGAGACCACATTCCCATGCTCAGTACATCTGAAACAGAGCTTTTCCCTCCAAACCATTCCCTTCTTCCAAAGTTGCATTTTCTGGTCACCCACACTTGAACCCCCAAGTCACTTTTTCTTCTTTCCCTTAACATCTGCTAGTCACCACATCTTGTCAATTCCTCCTTTGCCAGTCTTTTTCACTCACCTACTCCCTTTTTCATTTCTGCTTTCAGCACCTGAGGCCAGAACATTATTAACTTATGCCTAATTACAAGATTCTCCAACTTACTGCAATTGCTCCTTAATTTGTGTCCCTGCCTTCAGTCTCTCTTTTTTTCTCTATTCATTCTGCAGAATGCTGCCAGACTTCAAATACTGCTCAAAAATCTTCAATGACTTCAAGCTTCCTAAAAAAGTATCTTGCATTTGTATAGCATATCTCATATAATTTCTATTTCTGAAAATAAAGTATACCTGGTAACATGTAGGAACATATATTTCTCATTAAAAGAGATTTACCTGTATCTGTAATTTAGAAATATCTGTCAACCTCAATGCCTAGCCTAATACTTGACAAATGGTAGCTGCTCAACAGACATGAATGGATGAATAAATGAATGAATGAAGTGCATTCTATTTTCCACTGACTTTCATCATAAAACTGGACTTCCGTCTTCTGCGGGTTAAAATTATAAAATTGATGGCCAGACTTGAAAATCTTGGCAAGAAAGACATTAACACGGTGGGCAGGCATGAGGCATTGTGCTGAGAATGTTGGTGGTGGGAAGTGTCCATCCCTTTTTTAGAGTTCTGCAGTAACACCTGTTTACAGCATATCCAAAATCTAGGGCCTCTAGCGCTCTCCACTTTCACTAGCTTCTCTTCTTCAGATGACTGGAATATCTGTCATAAGCAACTTGGAGGAAAAGGAAATATTCTTTTTTGGATATAATGAATGGGAGTGATGCAGAGACAGGGAAGGAAACCTCCAGCTCAGGGAGGGTGACTCACAGGTAACCAGAAAGTCAATGAGCCCTGTCAGTACAGCATAGTGCTGGACCTTGAGATGAGAGTACCTTGGGCACATTGCTATCCCACAATGAGCCCAATTTCTTATCCATAACGTACAGATAATACCTACCACATATGGTTGTAGAGAAGGTTAAGTGCAGTTAGAATGTGTTTGTGCTTAGCACATAGTAAAGCAAGGCAATAAATAACTATTACTATAGCATTAGTCAAGGTTCTCCAGAAAAATAAAATCAATAGGATATATGAGATTTATTATAAGGAATTAGCTCATGTGACCATGGAGTCTGGAGGGTCCAAAATCTGCAAAGTCGATGTCACAGTTCAAGTCCCAAAGCTGGCAGGCTGCCATAGGACCAGGAGGAGCTGATGTCCCAGTTTAAAGGCCATCAGGCAGGAGAATTCTCCCCTACTAGAGGGAGGATCAGCCTTTTGTTCTATTCAGGACTTTGACTAATTGGACGAGGCCACTTGCATTATCGAGAGGAATTGCTTTACTCAGTCTACTCAGTCTACTGATTTAAATGTTAATCTCTTCCAAAACACCCTCACAGAAACACCCAGACTAATGTTTGAACAAATATCTCGGTACCCCGTGGCCCCGTCTAGTTGAAACATAAAACTAACCATCACAACTGTTATCAGTGATGATAAATTATAGGTAGGAAGAGAGTGCTATGAGAGTATATCACAGGATATTGATCACTCTAGGGGTAGTGGATATAGGGTAGGCCTTAGAGGCAAGGATTGATGAAGGCTTCCTGAAAGTTATAAAGTCTAATAGACTGTGGGTCATCCAGGTGAAGATGTCCAGGAGGCATTCAAAATAGAGATGTGGGCCCAGGAGACAGAACTGCCAGTAGATAAGGCTTTCAGGGTCAAGTTAGAAGCGGAAGCCGTGAGAATGGATAAGATCAGTCAGAAAAAGTGTCTAAGTGTAAAGAGGGGAAAGGAGCAGTGAAGAATAACAGCCTTTTACAGGCAGCTAACAGAGAGGACTAGCTAAAAGAAAAATGTACTGAACTGGAATGTTCCCAAAAATCCAAGACTTGGAATAAATAGCTGCCTGCTTTTTGATCTGTTCTGTCAATTCAAAGATCTTAAAATGTTTTCAGAAAATTGGTGCTACTTCTACTGAAACTTTAAGCACACATTAAGTGTGGTCCTTGTGATATTTGGCTTCTGGCTGTTATTGTAGCTTCCTTACTTTTTGCAGGCTCCCCGCCTCTGGCCCAGATATCTAGGAACCACC
The DNA here is from genome assembly GCF_021613505.1 of Equus quagga. Taxonomy (NCBI): domain Eukaryota; kingdom Metazoa; phylum Chordata; class Mammalia; order Perissodactyla; family Equidae; genus Equus; species Equus quagga. Next base: position 43,683,811 of record NC_060279.1, on the reverse strand, counting down.
ATTAGGTGCCCAAGACAGGAGACAACCAAGTAGGTTGCCTCCTACATGGAATGATTTGGGAAGATCTTTCTACCCCAACACCACCTCTGCTAGTACCAACAGCAATTCTTCCATCACAAATTTCTTGAGTGGAAGGACCATTTCCCATTTGTCAGTAAATGCTTAAGGAGCTGGCTTTGCTTCTAACTGGCTGTGATTGAAGACCAGTCATTTCCTTCTCCAGGACTCAGATTCCTCCTTTGTACAATGAGGAATTGAACGTGATGGTCTTTAAAGTCCTCTCTTGCCCTAACCTTCCATGAATCATACTGTGAAGAATTGAGTTGCCTGAATTAATGAATTTGTGTTTTTCCATTTGGGTTAGGAAATCCCACCAACGAGGCAACATCTTATAAGCTATTAATATTAACATAAATTAAGATTTCTGATTGATGAGTGTAGCGTCTTGTCAAATGGGAGGCCCTATAGGATTCTGAGGGGTGGAAAGAGGGGAAAGAGAAATAAATACTCTTAGTAGGGGACACAGCTCATGAGAACAAGCCTGTTGGGTGACTGGGGATTGGGGTGGAGATGGCGGGACGAAATCTATGCCAGCTAGGGGAGCTCTTGGAATATTAGAAATCTGGAGGATTTGAGGTCAAGGAGAGGGATTTTGGTTCAGTTTAACAAACATTTGTTGAGAATATACCATGTGCCAGGCACTCAGCTAAGGAGAGTGGATGAAACAATGAGTACAACCAAGTTCCTGGCCTTCAGGAATTCACAGTCAGAGACTGAGAGGGAAAAGGAGCATTTCAACAGAGTGTTAGTTGTACAGCATGTGGTTAAGAGTGTAGACTCTGGGCCAGACTGCTTGGATCTGAATTCCAGCTCTGCCACTTACTAGTTGTGAGACCTTGAGCAAATTTCTTGACTTCTCTATGTTTCTACTTCTCCATCAATAAGATGAAGATAATAATAGTACCTACTTATAGGGTTGTTGTGAGGATGGGATGAGTTGCCTGGAATAGAGTAAACACTATGTATAAGTGTTTGTTATTACTAAGCGAGTAATGGAGGCAGGTGTTAGGTACTATGGGAAATCTCAAGAGGAAAGTGTGTCCCCTACACAATTAGTGGTCATTCTGCAGCTTTGCCTTTATTTCCCTTCGTCTTTCCTGAGTTTCTACCAAACCGCATGCTTACTCACCCTGCCTCACAGAGTCAATGATTTGCCATCACAAACCAATGGAGAAGTCTCTTACATTCTCAATTCCCCTTTGATAAGGGAAGCCTTGCCTCCAGGATACAGAAGCCATCTTTATCTTTCATTCTTGTCCAGTGTACTTTCCTTCAGCCACCTCTTGTCAGTCATCCCCACTGTCCCCCGAGCTCCTGTCCTGAGATCCTTTGCCTGGAACAGTTGCGCTTCTCATCACAGTCTGAGCAGTGGGTGTCGCTGGTCTCCAGCTTTTCCTTCTCTTGGGGATCTGCTTTAGTCTCCTTCCCTCTGGGTACAGCGTGCTCCTGCCTCTCTGCGCCATCCGACATTAGGAAAATCAGGAAGCAAAGACAGGTTCAGGGAAAGGAACTGAGACTGTTACAGTGTGGGAACCCTAAAAGCACTGGTCAGGAAATAGAGGTCTGGTTCACCCTACCTCTGCCACTGGCTTGCCACGTGACCAGGCAAGTCTCTCCACCTCAGCCTCCTTTTCTGGGTTGTAAAGTGAGAGCGCTGGATGAGGCCAGTAGTTTGCAAACTTTTCACCACCACGAACTTCTTTTACTGTTTCTGTCTGCATGGACGTCATGTTTTGAAAGATTTGATCTTCCCCTAAAAAACCCTGCATTTTAAAGAATTAGTTTATTTTTCCATCCGTAATTAATCGGACTTTAATCAGTAAGAGAGAGTTTTATGACACAGAATTGAGAAAAGCTTAACTAAAAGCAAACATAAATAAACCAGGCTCTTTTAGACCTTTTGTCATACTATTTCTGGTATGTGCATGCTTTCTAGTGGACTTTCTGAAATATTGAAAATAGCTCTGGCTCTCCCATTGTCCCTTTAGTCTATTCCTGAGCATCTAAGGTCTCTGGGCTAGATGATCTCTGAAGTCTCTTCTACTCCTAAAATGCTCTAAATTTATGACATCCTTCTGTTGTGGGTGAGTTGAAACGCCTGGAGGCTGGAGGTCCAACCAAAAGAGGCATGCAGAGGCTGGGTGCAGTTCTGTGTACAGAACAACCAACCTCCATCCATTTTGATACTGTGATGCAAAATTGCTGTTACTTTCCCACGGGTTGAATTGAAGTCTAACTTTGCTGAGCTGATGAAACAAGTTTGACAACCGCATTAGTACACACCACGTCTCCCAGTAGCTTATGGAGGTAATAATAAGGCAGGCACAAAATTCTCAGGCACGTAATTTCCTCAAACCATTTGTGTATCCTGCAAAAATGATATCCTAATAACAAATCATTTTTGCTATCTTAAATATCTTAAGTTCCTTGGAATCTTGTAGCATTGATGAAGTCATGCATTAATTAATCAAGTATTTTTGAGCCAAGAACTGTACTAGGCACTACTGGAGGCCTACAGAAGTATATAAAATGTGGCTTAATTGCATTTCTACAAAAACATTTTTTAGCAGGTAAACCTTTTCAAATAATGTGCACTGTAGAGGTTTTGTTCCCATTCTCACTCTGGGGAAACACAGAAGAGAGATGAGCAGAAAAGAGAGAATGAAAGAGAAGACTGGGGAGCTAGAGGCTACTCACCATGGCCAAGGAAGCAGACCCAACAAAGGAATTAGGACATTTGACTTCTGCTTCGTGAGGCTGGGGTCGGCTTTAACTGTACCTGTTGGGCTTCATTAGTTAGCAGAGGTATAAAAAGAGTTGCTTAATGCAGACCAGAAATGCTTCAATAAGTCTATCCCACAAATATTTCTTGCCTATCTACCAACTGCCAAGCACTATCTGGGAATATGGCACCAAATAAATGTCTTGGTCCTTGTCTTCAAGGAATTCTGAAGCCAAAGGAGAAGTCCCACAGGGAAATACACACCCCTGGGCGAAAAGTGCCACAAGAGTACCAAGCAGCTCAGAGAAGAGAATGATTAATTCTGTCATGGGTTTTTGAGGCCACCTTACACAGGAAGTGACATTGAGGCTGGGCCTTCATTTAAGTTTCAGCCTAATTATTAGGGGCATTCCATGCATAGAAAGCTACATGGAAAAAGCTGTGAATATTCGTAGTCAGAGGTGGCTGGACTTGAAGGGAGGGTGAAGGTGAAAAATTGAAGATGAGACTAGTATTAGGCCAGACTGAGAAGAATCAAGTATTGTCGTAAGGCATTGCTTTTAAAATATTTAAGTATATTTCCCCCAGGATTCAGTGAGGTATGGCTCTCAAGTGACTATCCAAGCCAACAAATAGAGAGACATTCAGTAATCAAGAAAATTGTATTTTAGCCATTGACAGGTAACAGGTAAGGAGTTCTATTTAAAAGCATTTTTTACTTTATTTTTTTGAAAATAATCTTAGAATTCCTGTAAGTCACTCATTTTATGTAATACAGTACATAAAAGTATTTTAAAAAATTGAACAAGCTTCAAGTCTGTCACAGGAATAGTCATTTTATAGCAACAGTTTATGCCATTAAAAACATATTTATTAATGTATTAATTAATATGTTACTCTTGTAAGACTTTTGTCATTAGGCTTAAGTATTAGGAAGAACAAGATTAATTGCATTTACAATAAAATATATGAATAAGTAAAATGTTAATGTTTTACGGATAACTATTAAATTCTGATAAAAAGATAGATGTTAAGCTGTCTATAGGAAGTTAAATACAGGAAACTAGATTGTGGTATGTGTTGCGTGAGCATGTGTGTTTGTGTGTGTGTGTGTATGAGGAAGAAAGAGAGGAAAAAGGACAGAGATACACAGAGAAGAGAGGCTTGGGAAATAAAATTTCTTGAGGCTATTTTGTGAAAGTAAATGCTAGTTAAAAAACTAAAGCAAGAAAGTTACCAAAAAGGGAAGATTTCATGAGCTATATAAATGAAGAAAGGAAAGAAAATTTTAGCAATGTAAGAAAGACAATGCAAGTAAATATACATAAAGCATGCACAAAGGTGTGTGTATATAACACATACAATACACAAAATATGCATTGCTGGACTTGTACACTATGCAATAAATGTTTATTAAGCACTTGCTATATACCAGGCACACACATGGCTATTTCTTCCTTTCTTGGCATTTTTACCATATCTCTATGCATTTGACAGAAGAAAAATTGTAGAATTTTTCTACAATGATTTGATCTTTTTCCTACTGTATTATAATTGATGGGGTAGTTTTTATGTTTTTAAATATATCAAATCAGAGCCAGGGTGTAAATATGGGTGAGTTTTCCAAAAATAGCCAATGGCTGTCTATTTTGTAAATGAGTGGTGCCATCCTTTTGTCTCAGTTCAGGGCACTCTCTCAGAATTTACTTCTGAAACACACTATCTTATGTATTCATTTATTCATTTATTTTCTGTTAGACCTTAGGTATAGTGAATTGAGTTGGTCACACTCCTCAGTTCTTGGCTTCTCATCACTATTGGTTTATTCAAGGACCTTTTAAACTGTTATTCTAATTTTTCCCCTTTCATCTCCTCTCTATTCTTCTCCCCTGCCCCATAGTTCACTGCTCCTGTGTTTTTAATGAATGTCCTTTCAATTCATTTTACATTTATCACACAGAGTGGATCTTGGTTGGAGGACTGGCCTGAATGGGGATGCACTTTGGGCTGAAGTTACTTTGACCTTGTTTTACTGACAAATCAGGAAATGAGCAAAGCATCAGTGCAGAAGGTATCCACCAGAGGAAGGAAATGTGGACTCTGAGTGGCTTCCTGGTGCCTGCCTTGTTCTCATCAGGGAGACTCGTGTGTGAAGCTCCGTGGTCTCAGTATCCCCTGAAGAGTGAGGAGCTCTCCAGATCCCAGGAGGTCAGAACCGTGGGCTCATTGCTTTTTGTCCTTTTTTGACCTGGAAGATCACTACCAAGGTTTGAGGTAAAGTTGCTTTAGACACTCTCAGCCCTATCTAGAGCCTCCACCACCACCTATGAGAGAGCTGGGCTGGGGTTGGTCAGGGCAAGGGAAGGCAGATGCAGTTTCACCTTGAAGTGAAAGGTTTCTGTCCTGTAATTGGCAATCTTCTTCTTTGCAGCTATCTTCCCAGATTTTTATCATGCCATCCCTGTTGAAGGGGAGGAAATGAACTTTTATGGATTAATATTTAACAGAGTCTCAAAGCTTGGCAGAAGCTATGTGATCACCCCATGATCTGTCTGACATGAGCCTATGGCCTCCTGGGCTTCCCTGTGTGTCTGCAACACATGTTTACTGAGATCCTTTCCAGATAAGTTCTAAAGGACCAGCACAACATTATCACTTCATATGTGTGCTATCCTTCCACTGCACGTCACAGCAGCTTGAACACTTACTGGATAAGAGACAGAAACGGAAGCAGAATGGAGAGTGGGGCTGGGGCAGTTACAGTTTTTAAGCTCTGAGTTAGTCTATTTTCTATCGAGTCACTTTTCAGTCTGAATTTTCAGCTCTATCAGCACCCCAGGGGTCACTGGGAACAGCCACCTTGACTCTCAGAAACTGAGCTGAGGGTGTGGTTGCTGTGGCAGCTGGTGTTAGAGTGTGACTGGATGGGACCCAGTCTCAACTGTGCTTGTGGTGACAAGGAGACTGCGTGGCCTCCACCCACTTCTCTCTCCTGACTGTTCCTTACTCATTAAGCATGCTGACAAAAGAGTCCACATTACGGGCTCCTGAAGGAGGCTAGGGAGATGGTAGAGGCCACAGGAGGAGAGGGTGAGGAAGGGAGTGAGGAAGGTTTGTATCAGCTTTGTCACGTGTACCGCAATGTCCTGTGCTGGCTCAGGCACTGCACCCACAAGAACACACACAGCCCACGCCTAGAGACTGGATAGGCACCTTTGAGTATAAGTGCAGGAGTGGCTTGGACAGGATGGCGATCCTAAGAACTCTCTGATAATTTCTTGTTGTTGTTCAGAGTATGCAAACTTGGAGGGATCCAGCTCAGCCCTCTGGGGGCACCTCACACTGGCATGCAGAGGTGACTCTACTATCATCAGAACTTGGTGACTGTCTAAGTCCTGCTACATGCCAGGTCCTCTCTGGACCGCAGGACTCATGCCAGACCAGAGTAAACTCCCTCTTGGCCTGAAACAAGAGCTCAGAACAGTTAAGGGTGATCATTTTTCCATTTTATGCACACAAGAGCACTTTTCACAGACTATGCAGTTCAAGTGTGTCTTTATTTTTAAGTCATTTTTGGGAATTTCAAATACCAAATCCATTGACCCAGAAGAACACTACCAAGTCCCACTTCCTCTACTTACTGACGGTGGGAACCTGGGCAAGTTATTTAAGCCTCAGTTTCCTTCATTTGTAAAATGGAAATAAAAATAGTCAACCCACCTCAGAGGGCAGTTGTGAGGCTTAAATGAGATCTTTCAAGTAACACGCTCATCACAGGGCCCAACAAATTCACTGCTCAATGAATGTTAGCTCTCATGATTTTTACTTATCGCTGTTTCATGCTTTGCAAGAGATAACACATCTGCTATGTGACTTCACAGTCAGAGAGGTTACCGTTACCTGCAATCTGTGAACGGGCGGTGCAGAGATGTTGGGATCAACTGGGTCACAACGGAAATCAACCAATCAGAACTCAGCAAAGCCTTCTTTACAAGCCATCTGCACTCAGATGTGTGGGTTCCCATCAGCTGTCAGAACCCCACAACTGAACATTAGGAGTGGATAGGACACTTCTAAAAGTGGCTTACAGTAACTGAAAAAACAAGTGATCCATCAATGGCAAGCAATTACAAAATGTTGTTTAGCTTATTGCAAGAATATCTGCAAGTGGGAGAGGATGGAACATGGGCAGACGACCTAAACCAGCGAGTTCAAAAGGGCAAAGGGGGCACCTGGAAGAAAGAGGCTCCTGCTGAGGATGCCCTGCTCTCCGGAGCTCCTGCTGGGAGACAGCAAAGGGCTCCCAGGCCACTCTGACAGGCAGCTGGGGGTGTTTCTAGTGTTGTCCCTTGCAAGCACCTGTCTTCTTTGAAGCTTGAAAACTTTCTCCAGGAGATTGGGCCCCTCTTGCTTGGGTCAGAAGAATGAGCACGTTTTCTGCTGCCTGTCCAAAATAAAACGTCAGCTTTAGGAATAAAAGGAAAGAAAAACAGAGGCTGGGTGTTAAGCCACACAGCTTCTTAGGCTCATAGGCCAGCAGGACTTGGGGGCTGCCTGTGGGGCATCCTGCCGACATACATCCTGGCTCCTGTATCACTTTATTATACCACTATGTTTGAAAAGAATAAGAGGCAGTTGGAAGTAGAGGAAATAAAAGTAGCTCCCATTTGCATGATATTTTGCAGTTTACAAAGATTTCTTAATCTTGTCCTCATGTGAACCTTCCGACAACCCTGGCAGTGAAGAGAGGGATCATCTTCCCACTTAGCAGATGAATAAACTGAACCCAGGTGAAAGGACATGCCTATGGAAGGTCTGGATTCACAACCTGGTTGTTCCACTCATTTTGTGTAATCACAGGCAAGTCATTTAACTTTTTTAGTGTCAGTTTCCTCCTCTATAAATGTGGGGTTTGGATTAGCTGGCCTTAAATGACCTTTCAGTTCTAATATTCTCCAACTCATCTAATTAAGTGTATAGGCTCTTCTTGGCTTACAAATCATGCTCAGTGAACATCTATTCCATACAAATGGCTGTTCCAGCCAAGGTCTCCCATCTCTGAAGGAAGCATTTGAACTCCCCTCTCCTTCTTGCCGCTGGGGACACTTACAAACACTAGAAGCTTCAGAGACCCTCCCTCCCTGTCATTTATACCAGCTGAGGGCACGAGGAAACTCAGAACTGCCACTGGAGTAGCCCTGTGCAGAGGAGAGAACCTCTAAGTCTGTGTTGGGGCTGCTCTTGGCGGAGATGGCATTCAATATTAGAATGCCGAATGACCTTTTCTGTTGGAATCTGATTTTAAAGGCAGCTTGAATTCTGTAGTGTTAAGGTACTATAGTTAGTTATATTTTGAGTTAAATGAGCTCCTATGGCATAGCCTGGAAGCCTCACGCTCCTGTTCGTAGGTTTCTCTGAAGCAAGCTCGTTGAGTCTCAATAAATGTGGTTCAGGAACACAACCTATCTGTAGGCTGCTGACTGTCCTGACTTGTACTTAACCATCATTCCTAACCCTTGAGGGTTGTATCTCCCATCATCTCTGGCCCAGAGCCCAGCATATAGACATGCTCAATAAATTATCTCAGATGGCTGCTGTTTCTCTTAAATAGCCATTCTTCTCATCGCGAAGGGCCTGCGTTCTCCTAAAGTCTTCACAGGCTATGCAGCCTGTCAGCCTCAGATGATAGATAGGGAACAAAGGGACTGAGCCATGTGGTGGAGAACATCCTAGTGTCAGGATATTGACGCCATGCCTCTCCCCAAATCGCCAGCCTGGCTCCACTGTTAGACAGAGCACTGGACTGGGAGGAGTGCCGGAAATTCTTGGCGCACTCGGTAGCATTTCTTATCTAGTGCTGACCTCACCTACCATAGAACAAGGGCTAGGAAGTGTGTGGGTCTTGAAAGTTCAGAGTGTTCTGGGCTCAGGATGGCTGTTCTTAGTTTTTAAATACCTATAGAACTATTCCCCAAAAAGTTTACACCCTGCTAGCCAATACAAGAAATTCAAGTATTTATTTTGTTAACTCTGTTTTTGCTTTCTAAGAGCACACAACATAACAGGAGAGGCAGACATGTATAAATAACTCTGATACTAGGCAGACAGATAAGGGCTAGACTAGATACACGAGATACACAAATGCAGTGCCTCGAGAGACTATTTCAGGCTAAAGGATCTTAAAACGGTTTTCAAGGGACATGAGATTAGAACCAGGCCTTAAAGAATAACAGATCTTCAACAGAAAGCTCTGAGAGAAGGTAAGGGAGGCTGGAGAGGGCAAAGAGAGCAGATGGAGGGTACAGCGTGAGTAAGCCAGGAAGGTGGGGGGAGCATAGGGAAGCATCGAAGGGCAGGTGCAGGTAGGTGTAGTGAGAAGAAAGCTGGAAAGGGAGGCTGTAGTATAACTGTGGAGGACTTTGGAGCCCAGGCTTAGAAGTTGGACTTTATTCAAAGAGGAACCATTGAAGGAGCAGAAGGAGGGAGTGCCCTGTTATGCTAGGCTTGTGTTTCAGGAAAATCACCATCATCAGGGTGGAGGAGAGACTCATATTGGGTGATGGAAGGTGGGCACCAGTAGGAAGGCTGAGCAGAAGCCTAGGCAGAATGTTTGGGAATCTAAACTTAGGGGCAGAGATGACAGAAGAGAAGGGAAGGATTCAAGAGACCATGTGAAGTGACTGTTAAAGGTTTCTAGTCCAGACTTGTGGCTCTTTGGAGCTGATTTTATGTAAACACAGCCACTACTCTTCTGGGGGCTCTTTCATGAGATAGTCCTCTGCTCAGAATGTTACGGTGGTTCCCTATTGCCTATTGGATCAAATCCAGGCTTCCCATGACCTTCAAAGTTGTCTGTTAACTGGATCCTTCATGATTTCCTCTTCACTGTCATCTGCAAATGCCAACACTGTAAACACAGTAGTTCTGTTTGGGCCAAGACAATCTGCTCATGGTCTCTGGCCCTATGTGGGTTTCTGGCCCTTGAGCGCTCTATCCTCTCAGCTGAGGCCACCTGACACCCCTGTCTATACCCCTCCACACACATATAGGCTTGAAGGTTCGGCCCATTGTACCAGTCCCTTGGTACAATACTGACATGTGGTAGGAAGATCGGCCCATGTATAATTTAGTTCCAGGACCTGGCTCTGTTCAGTGTGTCCCTTCCTGCTGGGTCTCTCTGGGCCTCACACTGTTCTTCCCTGAGCTATGATGGGAGAGATTCTTATAGCCTAGTCAAGGCCCACAGGAGGGAGAGACAGAGACAGAGTAAAGTGTGTAGACACAGCCACACACCTCTCCCTGCCTCACAATTCAATCAGGGCTGCTTGGTTTGGCCAGTTCTGTATGAGGTTACAGAAGATTGTATTTAAAGAGTTTCACGCTACAAAAGGACTTCAAACGCATTGACCTAGACCTGACCAACCTCTTTTTGATGTAAAAATGGAGTACAGGGTTGGAAAGATTTGCTCTTTCTATATGCTTCCTGATTAAGCGCCTACAGGGGCACAGGGGCAGGGGCTTAAGCATGAAGGAGTAGGAACCCTGTCCCGGGGCCTTGGAATTTCCACTCAGTCTGTTTCTGGGTACAGCAGTTGTTCAGTGCAACTTATTTTGAGAAATGCTATAATCCTTAAGTCAGAAGGTGGTGACTTTGTGGATCTATATTGGGCAAGAGGTGGTGAAACAACATGGGAGAACCAAGATGAGGGTGTGGTATGTGGTCGTATTAGGGGTAAGGGTGGGAGGGAAGGCTTGGACAACCTTCCTTTGGGGGGCCTGGGACAGAAAAGCAAACTTCATTGCTGCTACCAGGTGCCTAGTCTCCCCTTGCAAAGGTCCTGTGAGGTACTCAGAGTTTTCAGAAGTTGAACTCTACTTCTCCAAAGCACCTGCTCCTGACAGACAATATCTGTTTCAGGGTTTATTTTTAGCCAATGTTAACTGCCACCCAACACTGTTCTACCCTCTGCAAAGTTCTAAAGAAGCTATGGATTACTCTGGGACCAGGCATCAGGCCCCACAGGTTATCTTGTCAGAGGGAAACACCTAGAATGCCATATTATCTTCTCTCCCACATCCCTACAAGGAAAGGCTAGCTTGTCTTACTTGGCCAAAAGGAAGTGTGGCTGCTTGTACAGAGGGGTGGTGGCAGCTTGCAGAGTTCTCTTTCCATACAGATTGCCAGTGGTGGAGCTGCCCCACCTCGACTGCACCCAGCAGGCAAGCCCCTGCTTTACCTCTTTTACCCCCATTGTGTGTCCTCTGTTCTTCCTAGTCCTAAGCACGCACCTATTCATTCAGTCAGTGAGGGCTGATCCAGGGCCAACCAGGCAGATTTCGAAAGCGCCAATCTATAAGGGTTGCTAAGACATTACTAGGCTATAAAACCTCAATGAATGTAACAAAATGAGAGAAAATATGTTTACCGGGACATCTCTCAGGGAGAACTAAATTTGTTTCATTCATTCACTAAACAAATATTTGGTTGTGCCTATTCCATTCATTCAATCAATAGATATTATTTAGCACCTTAAATTACATGCCAGACACTGTTCTAGGCAGTGGGATATGGTATTGAGCATGACAAAGTCTCTACCATTATGAAATTTATGTCTTTAAAGGGAGACAGATATATACAGTGATCTAAGGTCGAGTTCCTCACAAGCAGACACGAAGATGATTTGGGTTTAGTGATCTGTTAATGAAATGGAAATTAAAAGTGATAGGGATAATAAAGAGATATGGGACCTTGTGAGATTGGAAAAGTCAAATCGTCGGGGCCTCAAACAGTGGGAGTTAAGATGCAAAATACATTTGTGCAACAAAGGTCTATTAAGATTTCACAGTTACATAGAGGGATTCAGTCTATGAAAAGATGAACTTCAAGTTATCACCTCCATACTCAAGCCTGTTGCTTCAGATGGCCTCAGGGTAGCCCCCAATGAGTTGAGAGAGGCACGATAAGGAAGAAGCAAAGGAATAAGGCAGTATTGAGACTTATGTCTAGAAAAGACTTCTCAGTATGGCTACTGGCACATGGAATTGACTGGGAAAAAATAGATTACAAGCCTACTGTTTTTGAGAGAATTCTGCTGTCAGGAAATCATGATCCTGACTAAAAACAAAAATAAAACTAAAAAAAATAGCTTGTAATATAAAATAGCTCTCAGGCTCCCAAATTTGCACTAGCTAGAAGCAGGTTGTGGATGCTGTATAGTCCTGAGGATGGCCAGCTCAGCAATGCTCACTTCAGATAAGGCCATGGAGGAAAATGGACATGGACAAACCTTCCAAAGGTGGATTCAGGTGCCAGGGAGAACAATGGACAAGAAAATTCCTTCAGAGACCAGAATTAAGGTCTAATCAAGGAATTTCACCCTCATACGGGAGCGAACAGTCTTTACTGTGTCTACCCAGCAAAATTTCATCATTGCTCTGGACAGGTGATTGCCCTGTAGCTCCCATACTTCCCTTTTCTGAAAGGGAATTTTATTGTGGCTGTCCTGTTCCTGCCTCTGCCTTGCATTTTGAGTGGTGGTTAGTGGAGGGAAGATACTTGTCTTTGAGATCATAGGTTGCTGGGCCACAAGGAGATATATCCAGACTTGCTGAAGATAACTGTACATCACCCAGAGAACCTGGACTTTGAGCTGGATATAGAGACTGAGTGGGATTTTGATGTGTATGTGTGTATGTGTGCACTAAGTGTGTAAGTACGGGAAGAAAGGTGTGCCCTGATATTTGATGACCAGTCTACCTGCCTGGCAGGCTTGCCTGGCAAGCCTGGATGGCTAGCTGTCTACTCAATATTCATATAGTATGGAATTAACATTGGGGTAGACTCTATTTCCCAGCATCCCTTGCATCCATGTAACTAGCTATCACCAATGGAATTCGAGTAGAATTGATGTGTGTCACTTCCAGGCTGGGACTTTCAAGAAGCTGATGGGGCATATCCACATTTTCTTCTCCTTTCTGACATCTGAATGTTGAGAACTCTGAGTTTCTAGGGAACAGTGGAGCCACGAGATGGCTCCTAAACGCTACGTGAAGGAAGTCTGCAAACCACCAAAAGGAAATATGTACACTGGATAATTACATGATTAAGAAATAAATATCTATTGTATTAAATCACTCTTCTTTTTGTTTCTCCTTCCGAAGTTCACCATGACAAATACCACTCAAGGCTCTACACAATGAAAAGATTTCTCTCTGCTATAGTCCTTCAGGGCCACCACTTAAATAGAGCTGTAACACTACAGCAATACACTTACTGTTGGTGCCAGCATATGGTGCAGATCTTAAACCAGGTCCTTTTAGGCTGAGACTAAAGGTGGAAGATGCTGCAGTTGAAATGTGCTCCCTGATTTCATAGAAGATGATTGGGATTCTGAAGTGGAAGAGGCAAAGTAGAAGCACTTAGCCATCAGAGACAGGATGAGCTTACCATTAAGGGCAACAAGGTTAGAGTAGTAATCAGCAAGGTTGACCCACAGGAATCATTCTAAGTTTTAAGCTGATAATGGGTCCCTAGAAGTGACATAAGGAGCAGTTTAATAAATTCCTTCTTGACCTGTCTAACTGAAGAAACTCTTGGTCTGGCAAATACAAGTCTGATCTAGAGAATCTAGATCAGGATCGATTCAAAGACCCAGAGCTCATTGAGTGGAAGGAAGGCTAAAAACCGTTAAGAACCCTGAGATACTGCCACAAGCAAGTACTATAAATCTTCTTTCTAACCTTCCCCAAGTGGGCCTTCCTACAGCCGTTTCCCAGGTAACTGTACACTGGGGGAAGGGAAATACCCAGACCTTTTCAGAGGTTATTGAACACTGGCTCTAAGCTAAACCCTGACAACCCAGAACACCACTCCTAACTGACCCGCTAGGGTGAAGGCTTTTGGGAAGTATGTCATGTAATAGAGAACTTTTTTTAAATCAAGGGTATTAGAGTTGGTGGCTTTACCTCCAGCTTCCTCCCTGACAAAGATTTTAAGGAGGAAATACATGGGATTTTGGGCTAAGCCCATATCACAGTAGTCCCAGTAGGTCCACTAATACATACATGGTTTTCTCCCAAGTTCCTGAGTATATATTGGGAATAAAGATACTCAAAAACTAAAAAAATCCTCCTGTTTCTCCCTGACCTGTAGAGTGAGGGCTATCACAGTAGGAAGATAGTGGAATACTTGGGCCTACCCTACTGAAATGGTGGACCAAAGCAATACCTCATTTATGGCAGAATCACAGGGATTAGAACTACCACCAAAGCCTTGAAAGAGGCAAGGAGGATGATCCCCATTGTATTCCTGTTGTCTTTATTTGTTTAGCTTATGTAGAAGACAGACAGATCTTGGAGCATGGTAGTAGATTTTCATAAACCAAATCAGGTGGAGGCTACATTTGAAGCTTCTGTTCCAAACATAGTCTTTTTAACAGAGTAAATCAATACACACCCTGGCACGTAGTATGCAACTGTTCATCTGGAAGATGATTTTATTTCTGTCATAATAAGAAAACATTATAATCAAGTAACTTTCACATAGAAGAGATAGTTTTGTCCACCTTGCTTCAAAATTCCGTCAGTTCTCCAGAGCCATGACATTTTTTTACTCCAAAAGGCATGCGTTTCTCAATATTGTGACAAAGAGAATGTCTTTGAGCCCTCTTGGAGGACAAAGTTAGGGGATGAATAAGTAGAATTCCACATGATAAATACACTGTAATGTTCCTATCTCCCTCAATCTTTGGATTCTTCCCTCTACATTATACCAAGGAATTTCTGTTATTGCTGATGAGAAGTCTACTGCTGTTTTTCTGTAATTAATCTCTCTCTCATAACTTTTAGAATTTTTCATTATTTTTATGTTTTACAATTGATCTATAATGTGCAGTTTGGAGATTTATCATATTTAGCACTTGATAAGCTTTATAAAGCTGAATATTCATGTTTTTCTTTAGTTCTGGAAATATCCCCACCATTCTATCTTCAATTATTGCGTCTTTCTCATTCCCTTTATTTTCTCCTGAAACTCTTATTAGACCATATTAGAGTGCCTCCATATCTTTTAATTTCCCTTTTAGATTTTCTATCTTTTAATTCATTGTACTGAAATTCCAAGAAATTTCATCAGTTCTATTTCCCAATTCACTAATTCTCTCTTCAGCTCTGTCCAATCTCTAATTTGGACCGTTTTTAATCTAATGCTATATTTTTCATTTTTAAGATATACAGTTGTGTGTTTTTTTGGTATTTGTCTGGTCTTGCTTCATAAATCCTGTTTTTATTTTGCAGATAGTACTCCATCCTTTATTTCTTTAAGGGTTTTAAACATGTATATTTTAAAGCCTTTTTCAGATTACTCTGTTGTTTCTATTTTCTCAGGTGTGACTCTTCCAATGTATTGGATATGATGACTGTATCATGGTGCTGCCTTTCCTCAAATGCTTTTTAGGGAATTGTGAGTTTGTCTTCCATGACATCTTAACAGCTTTATTGAGATGTAACTCATTTACCATACAATTCACCCATTTAAACCATATAATTCAGTTACTTTTAGAATATTCACATGGTTGTACATCCATCCCACAGTCAATTTTTCATTACCCATTCCATGACATTTTGTCC
This sequence comes from Equus quagga, assembly GCF_021613505.1. Lineage (NCBI taxonomy): Eukaryota > Metazoa > Chordata > Mammalia > Perissodactyla > Equidae > Equus > Equus quagga. The sequence goes on along the minus strand of NC_060279.1, from coordinate 43,668,402 downwards.
CATATGCACCCTGAACTATGACGACCTCCCTGTGGGGCAGTTTTGGAATTTTGGTGCACAGCACCAAAGCAGGTCCTTTGTTTGTGGTTTGGCTCAAGACTCAGGCTCTGAGAAAATAGAATAATACTAAGCCCTGAACTCATCATAAAGGTTTTTGCCTGAGTATTATGTAGGTGAATTTCCTTAGCCACTGTCAGGCACTTTGTTTTTGCATTCAATTCCAGGAGAGAGGGTAGAGTTATTCCAGCTTCCTTGTGTAAGTATTAGCTTACTCAAGGATTCTGACTCAGACCCTTTGCCAATAATGGAGCTCCCAACAGGAACACTGACTTCTATCCTTGCTTAGACATTAAAACTGTGGCTTTGATGATGTTTGTATATTTCTTCCTCCCACGGGTCATGAGGCTCCAACCCTTGCCTGTGACTGTGAGTGCTCTCCGTGCATTTTCTTCTCCTTTTTTTAGGGTGACAACTTTATTTCCAGTCCATGAAGACTTCTCTTTCTAATGTTTTATGTATGGATGGATTTTCAAATGTTCTATGTATCATACCTGATGTGGAATGAAAGTGTGAGGTTCAGCCTGTGCTTAATCCACTCCATTGCCATAGAATTGGTAAATACCTTTCCAAAAAACCTTCCAACAGTCCCCTCAGATGCTCAGGGTGCTCCTTCTGTCCTCTCCCAGGATGCTTTCACTGGGGTACCCCATGCTTGGGCCATCATCCCTACAGAATAGGCTCTCTGGAAGCAGAATGTGTTTGCAGTTTTTGATGCAAGACCCCCTATGGAACTGAAGGGCGAATATTGTCTCTCCAATACACTCACAGGCCAGAACTCTTCCTGTCCTTTAAGCAACTCCTTAGCATGAGAAAGTGTGTCCAGGGGAGAAGGAAGGGATCTCATAGCAGGCTGCTATCTATCTGCATCTGCAAATACTTCCCTCTCTCATCTGCCAAGATGGAAGGGGCAGAAAGAACCTCATTAAAGTCACAACTGTAGTGGAACTGGGTAGCAGGTTAGAGAGGAAACATGTGATTATAACTGGTTTTATTACTAACCAGCTCTGAGGCTAGTGAAAATCACTTTGTTGTCTCAACTTTCTAAAATGAGAATAATGATAATAGCAGTTTATTATGACAGGTTGCTTTTTTTTCATTCATGTAGCAAATATTTCAGAGAAGCTTGGCCTATGGAGAGATCTGGGTTCTGGTCCCAGCTCTGCCACTAACTCACTGGGCGATTTTGGGCAACTCATACAGGTCAGAAACTCCAGGAATAAAAATTTCAACTAAAAGAAAGGCAAGAAGTTTCTAACAGAGCGATCTGAAGATAGGCTGTGTTGTCTTGGGAAATGGCATAGTAATAGCTGACGTTTACTAAGTAATCATTTTATACTAGGTATTATTTGCCTAACTTACTCTCCCCAGTAGTCCTATGAGTTAGATATTAGTATAGCATTTCATTGATGAGAAACAAGAGCTCAAAGAGGTTATATAAGTAGAAATCTAGGCTCTGCCCCCAGGTCTGTGAAGCCAGGCCAACTAAACCTAACCACTCTGCTGCTTTACCAATGGAAGTGCTCAGGAGAAGCTGGAGGACGGCTGGCAGGGAGTGGAGAGACAATCAGAATGCCAGTTAGGAGGCTGGGCTGGATGACTGCTCAACATTGAGGTTCTAGAACTTTTGATTCTCCAGAGCTCGGTTTCCTGGAAAATAAGAGTTAAATTTGATTTGCTAGAGGCTCCTCCCTGTCTCAAAATCTTATGATTCATGTGCTAGGGACAGAGGACAACAGAAAAGAAATGTCAGATGGAGATGTACTCTCTGACATCCCAGGGTTTAGTTGGAAGGATGAGTCATATGCATGTGTACCAGCTGCCCATGACCCAGTGCTCTGCTGGGTGGGAGGGAAAGGTCAGCAGAGTGGACAGAAAGTGTTGGAAGGATGAGCAGGGGTTTTGGAATGAGAGGGTCTAAGTGGGTGCCAGGAAAAGGAAGCCGAAAGGGAGCATGTTTAAAAAGCCAGAGGTGTTTCCCTTTGAAAGCCTAGCTGCCACCCGAGTGGCTCTATCCACTCTCTGACACTCCCAGCTCCAGTTGTCAGAGGGCGCCTTTCTAACCAGCTGAAGTGCCCTGGCTGTCCTGAATTTTACACCTCCACCTCCTGGTCTTCCACCTGAGCATGAGGTAGGAGGCCAAGAGGACCACCATTGCTTTGGCTGTCTCCTACTCCCAGAAAGTCCTGTGGGTTAAGAGCTGCTATAAATGTTAACATAGGGGCCCCGACACGTGTGTGTTCGTGTGTGTGTGTGTGTGTGTGTAGTAATTTTTTAATTTTCCAAAAATCTTGAGACGATGTTAGGGATGAGGAGGAAGAGAGACAGGTTAGTGACAGTGACATCCTTGATTAACTGGGAGAGGGGAGAATAATTTCTTTCTATATCTTAACTTCCTTTTGTACTGAAAATTCAAGCAAAACTGGGGCTGTCATGGTTTGCTAGTGGGAGGGGGAGGTGGGAGAGTGGAGATGTCCTGGAAAGAGGGACATAGTGATATGATAGCAGCACCCAGCTTGGATAGTTCCCAGGCAGACCCTCAAGATCTACTGCTAAGGAGCAGGGAGCTCCTTGGATAAACCACTGTATAATCACAAAACATCTGTTGGAGCACGGTCACGCTTTCATGCTCAGTGGAAGTTTCCATTGGTGTTATTTCACCATGCACGAGCAGTATAAGGAGAGGAAGGAAATGCTTTTCTGGAAACTAGTTTATAGATAAGGTGAGGCAGCAGAAGGCAATGTGGAAACCAGGGAAATAAAAGAGAACAACTTCAGTTTAACTTGGCAGATGTTTTCTCACACCTTCTGTCTGCCCAACGTTGTCCTAAATGCTGTGAAGCACAGGATCTTGGAGGTAAAGATCTCTCCAGGCAGACAAGACTAACACACAAGAAACTATGGGAATCCCTATAAATGCTGAACAGAACCCTATCAAATGTCAGAATTTTTGACCTACACACCTATATTTGCTCTAGAAGTGAAGTATTGCTACTAACATTGACGTTCCAGGCTTGGTCTGAATGCAATACAACTCTGAGTCAAATGAGGACAGCTACATTTCAAATAGGAAGCATTCCTTCAGTCTGGAGTCCCCAGGGAGCAGAGCCTGAGGTAGAGACTGGTGTGCTAATGCATTATTAGAGTATACAGTTCCAGGGGCAAGAGTAGGGAGCAAGGGGAGAGAGTCAGGGAAGGAGGCAGAGCCAATAGGAAGATATATTATCAAGCTGGGCACTGGTTGCTCAATCCAAAGGACTGTGCCATGGAGAAGCCCATCAGCTAGGTCTTAGAACAGCCAGGGTAGTAGGAGTAGGGGCTGAGGAAGGGCTTCTGTCTCTCTCTGGTGGTTTGCCCTTTGTTGCATTGATTACCCCACACTCCTGGGTTGTTCATGTGTTGGCATAGGTGCTGAGCAGAGTTCCACCACTGTGTCAGTAGGGGAACCCTGGAGGGAGGTCAGATGCACCTTGGTGAAGTTGGTCCACACCCTTAGGCAGCTGGAACAAGAGGTAGGTAAGGCTGAGAGAATCTGAAGTGATACACAAATGGGATCTAATACACCATTACCCCTTTACTGCATAATAATCACTGTCTCACCACAGATTTCCTCTCTGAATCCCCAGGTCCTGGCAATATGTGAGGCACAGAGCAGGCTCATGCCATATTTTTGTTAAATAAATGAATGCAATTAATCTCATTGAATAAATAAATAAATGGTCACAGAGACCTGAAACTTCTTAGTTATCCCTGACTTCCTTCTTCACCTCCATCCCCACCTAACCAGTCACCAAGCCCCAATGGTCGAGGCTCTATCTGTGTCCTCTCACTTTATCCCTAGTTCAAAGGGGAGCCTCATGGATGACCATGGCCTCCCAGCCTCCAGGATCTTCCCTCTGTAGCCCATTGCGTAGCGCAGATCGCCCCACTCCCCAGATGAAAAAGAAACTCAATAGCTCCTTAAGGCCTACAGAGTCAAAATCGCGCTTTCAAGAATCCTCCAAATGTGCACTTCCCACTCTTGGCCTCAGAGTTCCCCTCCAGGTTCCTCCCAGCTCGTGGAACATATTATTGGGTTCTAACGCTGGTGTATGTTTGTTTTAATCCATGCTTTCCTCCCACTAGAAAGTCTTCTCCTCTCTGTATAAAATTTTATTCATCTTTCACAGCCAATTTCAAGTGGCACCTGCTCTATGAAGCTTTTCCTGAACTTTCCTTCTCCCTGGATCCCCTCTTTGCTCCGAGACTCTTCGGTGCCATTTTTCTCTTGCTTACCACACTGAGTTTCTCCCTTGTAACACAGCATCATTCTCCTCTCCTACTAGGTCTGAGCATCTGAGGGCAGGCTTCTCTCTTGTTGACATCCTCCCAAACTGCCCAAACAGTGCCCTGCCCATGGCCCTGACCTGCCATGGAGCAGGCACTCTCCACACTCACCACACTAAGTGTGTGCTAGAGCTCATGGGTACAAGTCATGCCTCCCACCCTCAGTCTAATGCTCAGCCATTTCCAGAGGCAAGGCTGGCAGACCATCTGCTGTCACACAGTCGGCAGCCTGGGCCCTGGGGTGGGTGCCTCCTGCTAATCTTATTCCATTTAAGGGCGGTAGTCAGAGCTCAAACAAAGAAAAATTTTCCCAGGCATGAGTACCGTGGAAACGAATAGAGGCAGCTCCTGGCAGCCACCCCAAGGGAACACTAAGTTTAGCTCAAAGGCTGAATATAAATATATTTTAAATTTTTCAATTACAAAAATAACATGATAAATTAAGCCCTGCTACAGATCCACCATACTAGCTCAACTGCTTTCATTTTTGTTTGCTCCTTTCAGGTCCTTGTTCTTGTAAATGCCTGTTTTACACATTGCAATCTTGGAGCACATACAATTTCATATCTTGCCTTTCTACTTAAGAATATATGATAAGCACTTAAGAGAAGAATATACTGTAGACAGAGAGGTGGGTGTTTGAATCTCAGTTCTACCACCTACTAGCTGTGCGTGTTACTGAATCTTTTTGTTTCTTTATCTGTAAAGTGGGGTCAAATGACCTCGTAGGATTATTGTAAGGATGAGATGTAATTCGTAAAATCTCTTAGCACAGGCCCTAGAAAACAGCACTTAACAATTGCACACTTGTTTCATAATTATTACCAAAAAATGGGGGGGAGGATTTTAAATTGACTTTTCCCAAGCCAATGACACCCTATATGGGTTTTTACATTGGTTTTCAAATATGCAGTTTTACCCCAAATATTTGTAAGCTTAAACCCCTCCAAGTTATATTTCAATCCATTTAAAGAAAAGCCCCAGGGGCCGGCCTGGTGGCGCAGTGGTTCAGTTTGCACGTTCCTCTTCGGCGGCCCGGGGTTCGCCAGTTTGGATCCCGGGTGCGGACATGGCACCGCTTGGCAAGCCATGCTGTGGTAAGCGTCCCACATACAAAGTGGAGGAAGATGAGCACGGATGTTAGCTCAGGGCCAGTCTTCCTCAGCAAAAAGAGGAGGATTGGCAGTAGTTAGCTCAGGGCTAATCTTCCTCAAAAAAAAAAAAAAAGAAAAGTCCCAGGAGGGTGTAAAGCAACTTTCCACCCTGCCCCGAATGCCCGCTGTTGTTTGAACAGCAGCTGCTGCTGAGGGGGTTTAGCATTGGCCAGGCTGCGGGGACCAGGACAACGAGCTCTCCTGAGTGGGTTCCTGCCTGGCTCTCAGTGTCTCTCTGAGGAATCTCTTGTTAGCTGTAAATGTGCCCCCTCCCATAAGGGCTTTGAATCAGGCTAATGGCAAAGTCAGCCAGGCTGAAGGGACAGAGGGGACTTAAGCCTTGTTTCCAAGCCATGACCCCCCAGGGCTGTGTTGGCCTTATGTATATGGGAAGGAGGTAGGTGCCAACCTGGGGTGAGTTCAGAGCAGTATTGGTTCCATGCCAAAAATCATCTCCCCACCCACCACCACGCTCGAGGAGGTGCCTGGAAGTCTCACTATTGGTCATGCCTTTGTTTCAAGGCTTTGAAGGCATCTATCAGATCATATATTTTACTGGCAATAAATTTATTCATCAGCACCTCACTGTAATTCTGAAAATGGTCACCCACCTTGTACTCTGTCTAAAACTCTGTCCTGGTGCCCTGCCTAGTAACCTAGCCACTAGGATGAAGCTCTGCTTTGCCCGTCTCAACTCCTTCCTCTGAGTCTGGAGGTCTAGCTCCAAATCCAGATCAGGGGCTGTGACCCTTCTGCCAGGGGAACGACGTCCCTGACGGTGTCTGCCTGGTTGGTGTCTTGCACAGCTTCTGTGGCCTGGCTTCCCTGCTGACGTGCTCCCCTTCCTTTCTCACTCTCTTCCCTCTGTGCTTTTGATGTCTCCCTGTTTTCACTCCTCTGGTGCCAAGGCTCCTCTGGACCACGCCCTGCTGGCTCTTTCCCGGCCCTAGTCTTCTGCCTACCAGCCTCCAGGGAACAGGCCTAGTTTAGAAGGCCCCAGGCCTATTACAAGAATTGATACTGGTGGGAATAATAGTTACAACATCAAAAAGGGCTTTTTAGAGTGTTAGCATAGGATAGCCAGTCATTTTAACTAAGACCTTTTATATGCTTCCTTCAACTTCTCCATCCCTTGAGGCTTTTGAAGAAAGAAGTATGTGTGTTTGTAACAGTTGGTGCCAAACAATGTTGTTTTAGGTGCTACCTGGCTGCTGCTTGAATTCTGTGCCTTTCCGGAATTTGGACAGACTGAGGCAGGGACAGCTGTACTCCGGGGTTTCCTCCGGAAAGAATCTGAGTTCTCCTAGCTGCATTCTTCTCCTGCTCGTCAGTGGCTGGCTTCTTCTCAGACCTCGTCCTCAATGTCACCTCCTCAGAAAGGACTTTCCACCCACCCTATCTGATGAAGGTTCCACCCCGACCTTTGAAAACCTCCCATCTGTTTCCTTCTTGATACTTATCACAATTTGTAATTATTTTGCTTGTTTACTTACGTTAGGGTGTCTTCCCCACTAGACTATAAGCTCCAAAAGGTGGGAACCATATCTGTTTTATAAAATTGTATTCCTAAGGCCTAACATAGTGCCTAGCTCAGAGTAGGTACTCAATAATTATTTGTTGAATGAAAGTTTTTCTCTTTTCCAATTGAAACGACAGTAAAAAACTATAGACCATATCCATCTCTGATGACAATCAAGTGACCAACAAGGGTCAAAACCGCTGACCCTACTCCATTCATGTATCTATCATTTGTAAGTTCTTATAATTCTCCAGGGTCAGTACACGAACAGACTGCGGGGCTCCCAGGATCTTCTCAGGACTGAGAAGTGAGCAGCTTATCTTTGGCAGCCCCCTCCAGTCTCGCTGTTTACTTCATCTCCACATCCATGAAAGCAATCCTTCAAGACACCTGCAAGGCACCTAGTGCCTTCATTCTTTTGTTTTGCTCTCTGCTATCAATATTTGCTATTGGGGAGAAATCTGAAACATTCATACTTTGATTCTTCAGAGGAGTGTTATTAGCATTTAACCACTTGAACACATTCACGATAGGCATGAAACACTAGTGGTAGAAATTCTGCTCTTATCTGGTGCTCAAGGAAGGAAATTAAGGAAAGGGGCCTACAGGGGCCTACAACCCAGAGTGTGTTCATTATATTACTACCCAGCTTACCTCTTCAGTGGTGAACCTCTAGAGGAAAAAGGAAGAGAAAATGAGAATAGATACATGAGGTTGAAATCTTACTCACTATAAAATAAGTCCCTCGGCTTTTGCAGTCTGGGTGTAATATAAACTGTTAAATGTTAATAGCTATGTTTATAAAACCATGAGATGCATTGCTTTTTTCCTAGGAGAAAAAATGGATCCCAGATGGTCTTTCCAGTTGGACTCCTCAGGCTCCTCTGGGCTGAGCACCTTGCCCTTGGACAGATGCCAGGGATGCCCTGGAATCTCAGCACCAGGGTCATAAGATGTGCTCTACGATCACTGTGCAAGCCCTCTTTAAAGAGCTTTCCTGCCCTGATAAATAAGACTGATTGATAGTCAAGATAATACTTCTGCTTGTATTTCCCAGCCTTTATTTCGTTCTCTAGGAAATGGAACCCATTTGTTAGTAAAGGGCTGGGTGATCCCTTGAACCTTTGTTTGGAGCAAAAGTCACTTCTCCTCTTCCAAAGAGATGTGATCCCAATCAGAGAGGCCAATGAGAAGGTGTCCATTGTCAGGGAGCCTTCCAGTACCTCAGTTTCCATGTCTGTAAAATGGGGATACCAAGACCTATTTCACAGAGCTATCCTTGAGGTTTTCTCTAAAACTTTAGCCACTCTTTAAGGCCCAGGTCAGGCCTCTCCTCTTCTATATATGTTTTTCGTATGTACTACTTCCTGGAGCCCTACAGTTCTTAGACTTGATAGTAAATGCATTCCCATATAATTTTATTCTAATTGTTTCCTCTATGTGAGTTAATTTGATCACCTTAGGTAGATCATGTGTTGGAATCATCTCTCAACAACCAAGGTTTTCAAACACTATGCATTCAACATCATAACAAAAATAATAAAGATAATAATAACAACAATTACCATTTAATGACAGACATTATTTCTCAGGCACTCTGCTGAACACTTTATAAACAATCTCTCATTTAATAACCCTATGAGGTAGAAAGTACTACATCCAACTCACAGATGAGGAAACCAAGGCTTAGACATTAAGTAGCCTCCTGGAGTCCAGCTGTCAATCTGCGGCTGGGATTTTAATCCTTGCATATCTGACTCTAAAACTCTTTGCATTACCGACTGACTGATATGTCGGGGGGAGGTGTCTGAGTGCTCCAATCCCCCATCAAGTCTGCTATCCTTCTCTTATAGTCACAGCATGAGAGGGACACAAAAGAGAAATCAGGGCTGGCCTGTTGGCCAAGTGGTTAAGTTCCCAGGCTCTGCTTTGGGAGCCCAGGGTTTCGCTGGTTCAGATCCTGGGCATTGACATGGCACTGCTCGTCAAGAGATGCTGAGGTGGCGTCCCACATGCCACAACTAGAGGCACTCACAACTAGAATATACAACTATGTACTGGCGGGCTTTGAGAAAAAGAAGAAAAAAAAGAAAGAGAGATTGATGTAGGGCCAAATTTTATTAAGACAAACTACACATTTACAGCTTTTTCTTTCCTGGAAGCCACATCATCAAGGACTGGTCTCACAGAATTTATAATCCAGGAACACTCGTTTCATGAAACAAACACATTTCAGAGATGGAAGGAGAGAGAGGCTTTTTTTTTTTTTTTTTTTTTTTTTTTTGAGAGAGAGAGAGAGAGAAAGTCAATGCCAATGCCAGACAATATAGAAAGGTGCCCCCTCCAGGGACCTGGGATGACCAGTCATTCTTTTCTAACTGGCATCCCAATCAGTTCCCTCCACCTCTCTATCTTCACCCTTCTTTCCACCCACCAATAACATCTAGGTATCAACAGAGAGGCCTAGAGATGGGCAGGTAGGGCAGAGGCTGAGCCTCCTTCTGAGCCTTCACCCTCCTCTGTTCCTACTTTTCATGCCTATCTGTTTAGGCTGATGATACTGAAAACAGTGAGGCTCAGGCTCTCTGCCAGGCATCTAGAAAGGAGGGCAGGAAGACACAATTTTCCCTAAGATTTCCTTTCCTTATTTCAGGACTCCCCTCTCCTTCACCCGGTCTATCAGCACGTGTACACACACACATATGCATTTTAGAAAGTAATCATCTCCCTATAAGTCTTGGTATTCAGTTTTGAGCATCCTTTATCTTCATCCAAAATGGCAACCACCCATTATGAGTGGACTGAATAGAGAAACCAGGCCAGTCCCTGGGGAAGGCAGGGCTTTTTTGAAGTCCCCATGTGGCAGTCTCATCAGGAGCACCATAGGAATCTCTATGCTCTTAAACAAGGGCCCTGCCAAGGGAGCTGGAGATTCCCCTACTGCTTCCATGCCCCGACTAAATCCTCCAGGGAGAGAGCGATCTGCGGAGCCTCTATAGCTGTCATCGCACCACCTCTTGGCACTCTTAAGTTGACAGCTAGCAAGGGAAATAAATAGGAGGGAAATATCCTTTTCCAGTATTTTCTCTCCTTTTTTATTTTCATCTTCACAGCAGAATTATTTTTTCCCAAGGGGAATCTTAGAAGCACAATGCCCTCTTTGTTTTAATAGGTCCAGGGAAATTCCACTGGCCTCCATGGCTGTGATCTGGTCAAGATCTGAGAGACGATGACAGTTTCTGGGGCATTCCAGTTGATAGGGTCTTTGGAGGAACACTGAGTGAACAGCCAAGGGAGAAAGAGAAGGGATGGTTTCTATCATTGGGTTGAACTGTAAAAGAGCCACAGGATGACAGGTGGTGGCAGGAATTCCAGTGGAGTCTGTGTACACAGTGACTCCCTAGAGGAGCTTGCACTTTCTTAGGCTGCTTGTACACTCTGCCAGAAGGAAAGGCTGCAACATCACCAAGGTGGGACATTTGCCAGAGGTACAGATCAAGGCACTTGTAAAGCTGAGGCTGCTGATCAAGTTCCAATGACCTCTTTTTAAGTAAGACTGGGTAGAGGGAGGGGGTAGCCAAGGGCGGCCTAAAGAAACCTCACCAGAACTCTAAAGTATGGCCCAAGGAGACAATAGATTGAACGGCACATCTAACACAAGTTCCTTCATTCATGCTCTTTATTGGCTGGGAACTTTGGGCTCTTCCTTGCAGCAGGAAGAGATCAGGTCAGGAAAGCCAAAAGGAGGGCTGGCCCAGTTGGATAGTGGTTAAGTTCTCATGCTCTGCTCCAGCGGCCTGGGGTTCACAGGTTCAAATCCTGGGCACAGACCTAGCACCCCTCTTCAAGCCATACTGTGGCAGCATCCCATATAAAGTAGAGGAAGATTGGCACAGATGTTAGCTCAGTGACAATCTCCCTCACACACACACACGCACACACACAGAAGCCATAGAGACTTGGAGAACCCATCTGGTATTTGGCTCGTGTAGAGAGAGTCATCTTGTCCCTCTGGCTATCTGTCCCAGGCCAGATTTGCCATGGTTCCCTTCTCTTCCTCTTACTTGTCCAATGAGTAAACTGAAAGGCTTCACTGAGTACACTGGGTAGAGGATTGGGAAGGGACAGCAGCCTGGGTGGGTAGCCATGTCTCTGACTGCACTTGCTGAGCCCTGGTCATACCTTCTGGAATAAATGAGCAATGCTATTGAGATCCAGAGCCCAAAAGGAGCAGAGCAGTGATGAGAATGAGAGAGACGCCGTCAGAACGGACACGTCTTCCCTCTCTGAGCCTCCTTTGTTCCCCCTTGGTTCTGGTTCCCTCACGCTGGAGGGTCACACTGATAGGTCATCTGACCTGGCCTTGCTGCTGGCCTTGCTGAGACGAGGCTTGTCATTCTGGTAACAATGGGGGAGGCGGTGACCTGGGGAGACTCCATTGGGTACCTCAGGCTTCTGGGCATAACGGATATGAATGAAACCTTCCCCAGGAATCTGCTCCTGATCTCGCACTTGCTCTGTGGCCAGGTTGTCTATGTTCTGCTGGGAGGCCATCTTGTTACTGAAGGGATTGAAAAATTTCCCCCCAGGACCATTCTCGAGGCACTGATTGAAGTCAAGCGGTGGTGTGCATTTCTGGACTATGCCAGCAGAGGGGCCAGGAAGCTGGCACTCAGCCATGCCCTGCCGTGACCTGGCAAATCGCTGTCTGATCCTCTTCCAGCCCAGGTGGTAGAGTTCAACCAGGCTGAGGAAGAGGGACAGTCCTGCCACAGCCAGCATAAAGACAATGAAGACATTCTTCTCAGTGGGCCGGGATACATAACAGTTGACGGGGTGGGGGCAGGGACTCCTGCGGCAGACATGCAGGGTGTCCAGGAAGATCCCGTACAGGAGGTACTGGCCCACAATGAAGGCCACCTCCATGGTGGTGCGGATCAGGATGCTGCAGACATAGGTGTTGAGCAGAGTGCCCTGGAGGACAATCTTTTCATTCCCTTCCTCCCAGCAGGACAGAGCTGTCTTCTCAGCCACTGGGTACTCATAAGAGCCAGCGCCCTGCACGTGTTTGGCCCTCTCTGCCTCCCGTTGCCTCTGCTTCTCCTGCATGCGCACCCTGTGCATGGTGTGGAACAGGTACACCAAAGACGGTGTGGAGACGAAGATGACCTGCAGCACCCAATAGCGGATGTGCGAGATGGGGAAGGCTTGGTCGTAGCAGACGTTCTCGCAGCCAGGCTGCAGCGTATCGCACAGGAAATCAGCCTGCTCATCCCCCCAGGATGACTCAGCAGCCGTGACCAGCACCAGTATGCGGAATATGAAGAGGACTGTGAGCCAGACCTTGCCAATCTCTGTGGAGTGCTTGTGTACTTCCTCCAGGAACTCTGCCAGGTAGCTCCAGTCACCCATCTTGGCTCAGCAGAGGACAAACGCCAAGACTTCTGCAAATGCGGGAGAGAGAAAGAGAGAAAAAGAGAGGGATGCTTCTGCAAAAGTCTGGAAGGTCCAGTCAAGCTCTGGGATTCCACTGATCCATACCACTGTGTTCTTTAAGAAAGGGCAACTTAGAAGTCAAATTCGTGGATGGGGAACATGATGTAATCTACACAGAATTCGAAATATATTATGATGTATATCTGAAAGCTATATAATGTTATAATCCAACGTTACTGCAATTAATAAAATAAAGAAAGAAAGAAAGAAGTTAAATTCACCTAAAAACTCTCTTTTTTTTCCCTCAGCAAAGATAAAAAGAAAGAAGAATCAGAGTGGTCGTGTTAGCAGGTTACAGTATGGTGGATCTGGAAATCAACTAAGCTGTGTGTTCCAGTGTGGATTCTATACTCTTACTCCCAGGGATTCTACTTCGGGAGGTCAGGGGTGGACCTCCGGAATCTGGATTTGCAACAAGCACCCTGGTGATTCTGATGCAGGCAGTCCAAGGACCAAACCTGGACAAACACAAGTGGTAGAAAGAACACAGGACTCGAGTCTGCAAATGTGACTCTGGCATTTACCCCCCTGAGACCGTTTCCTTGTCTGTAAAATGAGGACGAGAATAGCTACACCAGAGGATTTTGAGGATTAAATGAAATGAAGTATGTGATATGCTGAAAATACCACAAATGTTCCATGTGTTTGAATGGCTGTCAGGTGGAGAAAGAATTTTTTGTGACTACAGAGGACAGAACTAGGTGGAGGAAGAAAGAGTGAGGGTGGGAGTGGCCAATTTGGCCTCTCAGGAAGCATTCTCTAACAGTCAGAACCGTCTAATATGGACCGGCTATATTGGGAGGAGGACAACAAGTCCGTGTTTGGTTACTGCAGCTAAAGGTATTGCAAATGAGTACTCAGGTTCCCCCAGCTGGCAGCAGCTGGCAATGCCGATCTCCTCCACCTCAGTACAGTGCAGCCCTTTCAACTGTACAGCTTGGCTTGTCCTTCTGCATGCAGAAGGTACCCACGCACAGAACTGTTCATCCTCATACCCAGAATAAATGCCCCAGACTTTATATCACATACAAAACCTTCTCTCATCAGGCCTTCATTTCCTGCCTGTTCCCATTAGTTCCCTTTGTCCAGACAGTTCAAGTCCTGGAAAATTCCCAAATGCCCTCCTCCCACCTGCCTCCTGTATGCCCCATCTCTCCTAGCCGAATCCTATTAACCCTTCAAAACCAACCCAGTCATTGCTTTTTCTAGCCCTCCCTTCTCCCTCAAGCTGAGCCTCTTCTGCTCATGTGGTGGCCCTGGGGACACTTAGTCCTCTCCAACACTTTCCTTCTTGTTTTGTAATCCTCTGCCTGTCTATGTTCTTCCAGTGGGGGCTCCTGGAAAATAGGGACTATCTTTTCCTCTATATCATCATCACCTAGCCCAGAGCCTGGCCCAACATGTGTATTTAGTAAATCTTGGTTGAATGAAGGAAGGAGGGGATGGAAGGCACTGGTGTTTCCTACCCAGTGGCAAACCAATTCCCTGTTCCTTGCCTACAGCCCCTTAGCAGGGTGAAAAGGCCAAATATCACTTTCTCAGTCTCCACTGCGGTTAGTTCTGGTCAGCGAGGCGTAGGGAGAGTCTAATGTGGAGGGAGTGCCCTAGAAAAGGTTTTTCTATCCCCCAGTAAATGGAGGGAGCCTCACTTGAAGTCCTTCCCACCCCCCTCCTTCCTGCCTGAGGACGTGGTTGTGTGAGCCAATATGTCTGAAGCTGCCCAGAGAATCTCTGAAATGCCAGCCAGTGCCCTGAGACCTCTGAATTGACAGTTGAATCACCTACCTCCAGAATTCTTACTTGATGAGCAATAAATGTCCTTATGGCTTAAGCCTCTAACCAATTCTAATCAACAGAATGACCAAAAAAAAAAAAAAAAAATAGGAGGGAACTGAACGTAAATATTCCCTTCTTAGAATCATAAAACCTCAGATTCTCATGAGACCTTAGAGGTTGTCAAGTTCCAACCTTGAGCTTCGCATCTTTGCTGCCAATGTGCCCCTGGTTCCTGTCTGAACATTCTTTATGCGTATGAGGAAGAACAGGGCAGGGGTGCCACATTTCACAGTCCAGGTTTCCCTGGCTCCTGACTTGATACCTTGACAGAGACGAGCCTCCTGGCCTTGTCTTTTCCCAGCCCAGCCGCTCCCAACCCTGAGAGTATGCAGAGTCCCTGGGAATGAGGGTGTCCTTGAGTGAGCCTTATCTCAATTCCCCTCCATATCAAAGACCCACCCAGGTCTTGAGGCCTTTCCTCTGGTTTGTGATCAGACATCTACCCTTTTCCTCAGGTGGTGAAGTAAAGGACCCGCTCCCTTAGCCTCCAAATGTGGAAAATTTTGGAGCGTTTGCTCAAAAGGAAAATGACTGATTAGATAAGAGTTAGAATGGTCTGTCATCTCTTCTGGGCACGTGCACAGCGTTCAGCACCTTCACAGTCAGCCATACATGTGCAGGGACCAGGATGTGGTGAGTGTCTGAGAGAAGGGAGGGAGAGATGGGGAGCAAAAAGAGGGAAAAGACAAGGGGGAGTTGGAAATGGAGAAAAAGAGATCGTGTAACAGTTAAGACAAGATAGTTTTGGGCTTAGTTGAGTGGAGTTCAAACCCCTATTTATACTTCTGAGTTTGGAGAAGTTACTGGATCTGTGTCTCAATTTCCTCATCTGCAGAATGGGGATACTATTATTCCGCTCATAGAGTGTAAGGAGAGGATTTATGAAAATTTATAAAAGCAGCACAGTGCTCCACAAAGAAGAACTGAGAATAAAATTCAGCCATTACAAGCAAGGAAAGTGGTGGGGAAGGGCAAGAATAGAAGGGGAGAGAAAGAGAAAGTAGGAAGTAGAGAGAGGTGCGTTACAAAGGAGAAGAGAGAAACAGATGGAGGAACAGGAGAGAAAGTGAGAGGGGAAACAGAAATAGAAATAAAGAGAAAGAAAGAAACAAATGTCCTATTCTTCCAGGATTTGTGGCAAGTTTTCCAAATTCTCCTCAATCCCTGAAGACTTTTCCCTTGACCTTCTGACTCTGTCACTCATTCCTTGCAAGTCCCCAAGGATGTATAAAAATGGTTCCAGGCAAAGAATGTGACACTTTGGTCTGGTCTGCCAAGAGGCCTAATTGCTGCCTCCCTCATTTGTGGTCCAAGGAATCCGGCCTGGAAGAAGTAAAGCCCAGGTACGGGAAAGGAACATCCTGGACTATCAGAAAGACAGTATTGGAAAGGATACCTCCTCGGGAGGGAACAAGAGAAACTAGCTGAGGAGGGGCGGGGGTGGAGCAGACGCCATGGGCCCTAGGGACAGCAGATAGGGTGAAAGACCTCTCATTGTGACTTCCTGGATGACTCAGGCAAGGTCAGAGAAACTTATAGTTGCTACCATGTACCAGCTGCTCAGGTTAAAAATGAAAGTTCCCTGGCTGACGTCAGTTTCCCAGCTACACTGGGGCCCTTTAAGCCCCCGGCAACCTCAGCCAAAGAAACTTGTAGATTATTCATTGAGTTTACTGGGTGTAGAGCATATAAAATGCTTTGTAGATTGTTATCCATTTCTTAGCAGGAAGTGTGTTAGGAGGGGCAAAGGAAGCTGCCCATGCCATGAATAAATTCTATCAAATACGATGGTAACAGACCTCACTGTTTAGCTGTGATCTTCACTGGCTTCCTACCACTCATAAAGTCCACTCTCTAAGTTGCTCTTGAGACCCTCCACAGCACAGCCTCATCTTATCTTTTTCCACTGTTCCCCACACATACTCAATACTTAAGCTATACAACTCCCCTTACATGTATACATGGCCCACAATTTCTTACCTCTTTGTCTTGGCTCCTCATGCTCCCTCTGCCTACAATGTCGTTCTTCTCTTTCATTCATTCATTTAGTAAGATTATTAAGTGGTTACCAGGTGCCAGGCATCTTCTGAGGCACTGAAGATACAGCACTTAAAAAGACAAACAAGGAGTCCCTGCCTTATTGAGCTTAACTGCCTTTATTTCCCTTGATTAAGGGGAGAGATCAAACACATAATTGCAATAAAGCACAGTGTGTGTTAGCATTAAGGAAGTACAGGGTGCTATGGGAACATATGGCAGGAGGTTGACTCGAGTTTAGGGGGTCGGGGAGGGCCTCATTGGATCAGAGCCCTCCAAAGAGCCCTGGGTAATTGAATTCTACAGCTCTTTGCAACTGATACAAGTTCTGAAATCCCCAAGGCAAAAAGAGATGGCCCCTAAAACCTGGACAGGAACAACCCAACTCTGAAGGTTCTTCACTCCAAAACCTTCAGCATCCTCTTTCAGTGTGTCATACGCTTGGACAAAGCAAAAGTTTTGGAGGAGTCACAGGGAACTTATTTGGTAATAACAACATGGCGCTTGGATAAGAGGGAAAGGGCCAAAGGAAGGCTTTTGTGTAGAATCAGCATGAATCATTTTATTCCTTTGCTTTATGTATTATATGGCTAGAAATAAAATTAAGGTATCTATGTTCCCGACCCAGTGCTTCTCCTTGTGTTGGCATTATTTCCTCCCTACACAGTTTTCAAAGACAACCAATTTAGAACAACCCACATGAACATACACGTATAGCCAGGACCTCTTCCTCTGGCCTCACAGCTCTAGGTAGAAATGGAGAAGTCTTCTCAAATTGATATCAGCCCTCCTTAATGTGTCCTGCGCTCTGCTGAAGACTCCAAATTACCATCCAGCATGTAGGATACATTCCTGCGCTTGGTTATATGCTGCCTTATACTTGTTCTCCAAAAGCTTCTTGTCTATCAGCCAACCCACAACTCAACCCACATTGAGTCCCTACTATGTGCGTAGAACTCTTCTGGGTACTGAAAATAATACCTAAGAGGTTCCGGGCCTGGCACATATTAGGTACTCAGTGATATCTGGTGAATTCATTAAATCAGGCGTGATTCCTGCTCTCAAGGATTTAACAGCTTTTTCCTTCAAATGGGTAGTAGACTTCTCAAAGTCAAAAGGCTTCTTCTACTTTGTATACTTACTGCATTAGATTCTCTCATTAGGTATGTAATAAATGCTTTCTTAATGATTGAAAAAAATGGTCTAGCAGTAAGATTGCAAAGTGATCCTAGGGAGGCTCAAATCTTCCTTCGTAAGTCCAGCAATAAAAAATGAAACCTCACATAGTGCAAAGTGTGCTTTTCTTACATTCTCTTGTTGACTCCGAGAGCATGGGACCATATTTGTTTTGTTCAAGAATGAAGCCCTTCAGGACATATAGACACTCAATTTTTATTGTCGAGTGGATGAATACTCATAACTACCTTGTGTGTTGATGGTTACTGCCTCTGTTTGCAGAAGGGGAAACATGTAGAGAAGATAAGAGACTTGTTCAAAGAAACAGGGCTTCACTCCAGAGTTTCTGATCAAGTCTGGCGCACACCAAAAAGTTTCCATATATCTTCTCTCCAAGGATGGAGCCCAGCAATTCATATGTCTCCCCCTTTGGGTCTTCAAAATCTCCTGTTCACCGTGGGACAGTGAGTGATTTGAGGCACAACACTGCCATTTAGTGATAAGGCCTGTGGGGTCAGCTTTTACGCAATCAAGCAAATGCTTATGACACTCCCTTGATGTGACCAGCACTGGGTGGAGTGCTGAGGGGATTATGGAAAAGTATAATTCAGTTCAGTTTCACAGACATTTATAGGCATACCTCATTATTGCACTTTGCTTTATTCCACTTCTCCGATGTTTTTTACAAATTGAAGGTTTGTAACAACCCTGGTTTGAGCAAGCGTATCAACGCCATTTTTCCAACAGTCTTTGCTCACTTCATTTCTCTTGACCCACTTTGATAATTCTCACAATATTTCAAACTTTTCCATGATTACTATATTTGTTGTGGTGATCTGTGATCAGTGATCTTTGAGGTTACTATTGTAATTGTTTCAGGGCACCACAAACCGCACCCATTTAAGATGGCAAACTTAATTGATAAACGTGTATGTGTTCTGACTGCTCCACTGACCAGCCATTCCCCTCTCTCTCTCTCCCTCCTCAGGTCTCCCTGTTCCCTGAGACACAACAGTATTGAAATTAGGCCAATTAATAGCTCTAAATGGCCTTTATGTGTTCAAGTGAAAGGAAGAGTCACGCGTCTCTCAATTTAAATCAAAAGCTAGAAATGATTAAGCTTAGTGAGGAAGGCATGTTGAAAGCTGAGACAGGCTGAAAGCTAGGCCTCTTGCACCAGTTAGCTAAGTTGTAAATGCAAAAGAAAAGTTCTTGAAGGAGATTAATAGTGCTACTCCAGTGAACACACGAATGATAAGAAAGTGAACCAGCCTTATTGCTGACATGGAGAAAGTTTTAGTGGTCTGGATAGAAGATCAAACCAGCCCCAACATTCCCTTCAGCCAAAGCCTAATCCAGAGCAAGGCCCTAACTCTCTTCAATTCTGTGAAGGCTGAGAGAGGGGAGGAAGAGGCAGAAGTGAAGTTGGAAGCTGGCAGAGGTTGGTTCATGAGGTTTAGGGAAAGAAGCCATCTCCTTAACATAAAAGTGCAGGGTGAAGCAGCAAGTGCTCATATAGAAGCTGCAGCAAGTTATCTAGAGATCTAGCTAAGATAATTAATGAAGGCAGCAACACTAAACAACAGATTTTCAGTGTAGACAAAACAGCCTTATATTGGAAGAAGATGCCATCTAGGACTTTCATAGCTAGAGAGGAGAAGTCAATGCTTGTCTTCAAAGCTTCACAGGACAGACTGACCCTTGTAAGGGGCTAATGCAGCTGGTGACTTTAAGTTGAAGCCAATGCTCACTTACCATTCTGAAAATCCAAGGGTCCTTAAAAATTATGCTAAATCTACTCTATCTGTGCTCTACGAATGCAACAACAAAGCCTGGATGACAGCACATCTGCTTAAAAAATGGTTAACTAAATATTTTAATCCCACTGTTGAGACCTACTACTCAGAAAAAGATTCTTTTCAAAATATTACTGCTCATTAATAATGCACATGGTCACCCAAGAGCTCTGGTGGATATGCATAATCAGATTAATGTTGTTTTAATGCCTGCTAACACAACCTCCGTTCTGCGGCCCATGGATCAAGGAGTCATTTCAACTTTCAAGTCTTATTATTTAAGAAATACATTTTGTATGGCTCTAGCTGCCATAAATAGTGATTCTTTTGATGGATCTGGGCAAAGTAAATTGAATACCTTCTGGAAAGGATTCACTATTCCAGATGCCATTAAGAACATTCATGATTTGTGGGAAGAGGTTGAAATACTAATAGGAGTTTGGAAGAAGTTAGTTCCAACCCTCCTGGATGACTTTGAGGAGTTCAAGACTTCAGTGGAGGAAGTAACTGCAGATGTGGTAGAAATAGCAAGAGAACTAGAATTAGAAGTGGAACGTGAAGATGTGACTGAATTGCTGCAATCTGATGATAAAACTTTGATGGATAAGGAGTTGCTTCTTACAAATGAGCAAAGAAAGTGGTTTCTTGAGATGGAATTTACTTCTGATGAAGATGCCATGAAGATCGTTGAAATGACAACAAAAGATTTAGAATATTACATAAACCTAGTGGATAAAACAGTGGTAGGGTTTGAGAGGAATGACTCCAATTTTGAAAGAAGTTCTACTGTAGGTAAAATGTTATCCAACAGCATTGCATGCTACAGAGAAGTTGTTCATGAAAAGAAGAGTCATTTGATGCAGCAAACTTCATTGTTGTCTTATTGTCTTATCCTTCAAGAAATTGCCACAGTTACCCCAACCTTTAGCAACCGCCACCCTGATCAGTCAGTAGCCATCATCATCAAGGCAGGATCCTCTGCCAGCAAAAAGATTATGACTTGCAGAAGGTTCAGATGGTGGTTAGCATTTTTTAGCAAAAAATAAAGTATTTTGTAATTAAAGTATATACTTTATTTTTAGACATAATGCTATTACACACTTAATATGCCACAGTATAGTGTAAACATAAATTTTATATGCACTGGGAAACAAAAAATTTTGTGTGACTCGCTTTATTGTGATATTTGCTTTATTGGGGTGATCTAGAACCAAACCCACAGTATCTCTTAGGTACGACTGTACTGAGTGTCTGCTTATGTGCTAGAAGTTAGAGACCTAAAGATCAATGAGACTCTATATTGAAGGAATTCATCGTCTGGTGGGGGATGCGAACACAACCGAATATGGTGAATACTAGAAGAGAAGTACCTGCAGATGCTATGCAGATGCACAAAAGAATGCTGAACCCAGCCAGGGGTAGGGGTGAGGGGTGGGTAGAAAAGACTTCCCAAAAGAAGCCACCCTTGAATAGGAGTTAGCTGTAGGTGATGTTTGTAGAGGTGAGGAGTTGGGGGAGAGGGGAGGTGTGAAAGAGATGGAATTCCAGTCAAAGGCAATTACATAGGCAAATCCACCAAGTGAGGATCAGTGGGGTTCAGAGGAGAGTGAGCAGAACAGGGAGAGAGAGTCTGCAGAGTAGGCAGGGGCAGATTATGGAGGGCTTTGGAGGCCATGCCTAGGAGTTTGGAGTAGTTCTCAAGCTATATAATGGACCATGTTCAGTACATGACTTGCTCCTGTGGGCAGACCCTAATCTGACACAGTCCCCACATGGGGTGGGGGATATGAGGCACTGCACAATTGGTAATCACCCTGCTCATGGCAGTCCTTCAGTAATGGCTGCAGCATAAACTAGGTAGGCTGCAGGTGACAGGTGCTGCCCAGCACACTGCTGAAGCTGCTCCCTCGTCCTTCCTGCTCAAGAAGGCATACTGCAAGTGAGCAAGAAGCTGCCATAGGCATGCCTTGAAAATTTTCTTCCTTCTGTTGATTCTAGTTCTGTCCTCTGGAGCCACACATAGCAGCCCTTCTAGTAGAGGATTTGACAACAATTTCTGTGTCCCCCCAAGGCAGCAGGTGTGCCTTGGGCTGAACTGTAAAGCCATTGGAGTTTCACACACATAATGAGAATTATTTGATCTACTGTATATTGCAGGACTGTGTATTGTCTTTCTAACACAGCCCGAGCTCCTTGAAGACAAGCCCCATATCCGTTCATCATCATATCCTCCCCCTGAAGTCCTCCTACCCTACCTTCCCCCCTAGTGTGTAATATTGTGCCTTGCATCTGGTAGGTTGATTACATACTTTTTAAAAACAACAACGATGGATGAATGACAGCATTCAGGTCACTCAAAACACCAAATGCCCATAGAGGGGTCTCCCTGGGAGGCTGGCCTAGGGGTACCTGCTCAATGACTATGGTGACCAGAACACCAGGGAGACAGAAGCCACTAAGCCTTCCTTCTGCTCATGAGAGAGAAACAGTCACCATGGACTATTCCTTCTCTGCCTCTTCCCCACAGATCACTGGGGAGCTCACTCAGATTTGTCAAAATTAGATTATAAGACCACTCCACAGAGTCTGAGTCTAATTCTGGACAATGACACATGTTTCTGGACAGTATCTAACAGATCTCTGGTTCTCAAAAAAGGTCATTATTTATAGTAATAATAACAATCCCCTGGGTCCATGCTATAATTCTACACGCCATACAGTGGAATGTGGCACAGGGCAGGGTTGACTTGCTTCCCAATTAAGACAATTCTGTTGTAAAAGAACCCAAAGGGCCTCACTTAAAGGATGCCTTAGGCATAGTATCATGTCAGTGTAGCTCGGCTCAGAAGTGTTTACTGAGCTCCTATGCTCTGCCAGCCATCAGAGTTGGCTTTATAAAGTGAAGTGCAAGTATAACCATAATCTCAGAACTCTTTAGACCTTATTCATTAAAGTACATTTTTCTGATTTTCCCTCAGCCCAATAGATTCTCCTTAAAATGGATAAATAGGGAAGATTACATGAGAAAGTGGTCTTGATTCTCAGCTACCTCAGAAATCTTCATCATCCTTGGAGATTCTCGGCTCCGTTTTCTAGTTTACCAGAGTTACACAAAAAAAGAATTTGAATCTAGGTGATAATAACAAAATAAGCTAACACTTATTGAGACTTTTCTATGTGCCAGACATTCTGCAAGTTTCTTGATACACATTTTCTCATTTGATTCTCACAACAACCTGAGGAAGTAGGGCTATCCTGTCTCCTCTCTACAGAGCTCAGAGAGGGGGACGAGCAAGACCACATGGCTGGTAAGCAGTGGAGTTGGCATCAAACCCAGCTCTTGTCTTGTCGGGACAGCGATGCCCCTGCCTTGATGACTAGACTAGATGCTATCTAAATCACCTAAAGTTCCCTTCTGTGGAAATCCTTACCAGTCAAAGGCAGGCCACTTGTACATAAGATGACTGATGCAGGGATGTTTGAGATAATTGTTAGGCTAGGGAGTTGATTTGTAAGTGGTTGGGGGTGATTCTCACATTTAGAATTTACTTTCTTCTCATTTAGGATTGGGATAGCTACCTCAGCCTCAGGGGAGGTACATGCTGTAGCTACAGATACGGCGTTGGCCAGTATAGGCACCTTTCTTGGAATTAGAAGTCCATGGGGACCGCACTCAGAATTAGAAATCCCTGGGGGCTGGCACCCCCGAACCTTGATCACCATAGAGCGGGCAGGGAGATCAAGATGAGAGAGAAGGAGAAAGAGACAGATGGGGGAGATAAAGTATCACTTTAGTTTTCCTCTTACTCCAGCCAATGGCAGATAATTAGCTCCTCTTTCAATTTAATTATTTTATTCCGGCAAGGACAGAGTGGTCCACTCAGAGACACCCTGCTGCAGACAGTTGTTTTAAAGCCAAGGAGGTGGAAGGGAGCAGGCAGTGGAGAAAGAGAATTATGCTAGGATAAGTAATTCTCTTCTTAAAATGTTGGAAGAAGAAATATTTACAAGGAGGGGGTGGCAAATCAAGATATTCAATTACAATGAAATACTGGGAGGTTTTTATTAATTACCCCAAAGGAGTTGATTAAAACCTATGCAGTTATTAATGAGAATTATATTCATGAAATGCTTATATTTCTTTTTTATTTCCACCATCACATCAGATACGGTAGAGCTGAAAGGAATCTAGAGGTCCATCAAACTCAACCCCTCATTTTTATACGAGATGACTAGGGTCCAGGGAAGTGAGGTGATAGTGATAACAGATACCACTAAGTTGAGTGTTTCCCGCTTTACAACTGTACCTTCTAATCCTACATTAACCCTGCTAGGAAAGTAGTATTATCCCATTTTACAGCTGAGAAAGCTGAGGTTCCGAGGGTAAGAAACTTGTACAAAGTCACACAAGTAGCAAACGCTGGATAAGGGATTTGAACCTGGTCTGCCTGACTCCAAAGCCTGCTTTCTCTCTGTTTCTCTAAAAGGAAGAGAAAAATCAAAGAGGCCCCAGAACTGACAGCTGGTGACAAACCTGTAACCAGAACTCCAGTCTCTTAATTCCCCGAAGCAAAGATTTTCCCACTTTTCCTTTCAGCCTCTGGCTTATTGGCTGACCATCCCTTGCATATGTTGTTCCTAGAATTAGTGATTATATCAAGGCCCTCAACCCACAGTGCTCGGGATTCCCAGACTCTTCAGCGTCTGCCACCATTTGGCCAGAATTCACATATGGAAAGTTATTTCCTTTTTTAGCCAGTAAGTGCTCTTGGCTGCAGCAGCGTCTACTGCCGGGTTCTCAGCGGGCCAAACAGCAGGCTCTGGGGTTCCACTGATGTTAAATCATAACAAGAGCCACGGAAACAGAATAGTTAGGTGGTGGGACTCACGGCTCATAAGGAATATGGGATTCAAACCCTTCCTCCATCACTCTCTAGTTGTGTGACCGTGGGCAAGTCATTTAACTTCTCAGTTTCCTCCTCATGTGAACAAAAGGAAAGTTTACTCATGAGGATTAAACAATAGGTATATGTGGAAATGCCTAGAACAGTATCTGGCACTTAGTAGACACTCAATAAAGTCAGTTCCTTATTTTCTTTTCTGACATTTCCAGTAACAGCTCCTCTCAAACATGATCTAACTAGCCAACTTGATGCAGAATTTGACAGTGCAGCAGGCTGGTTAGAGTGACACTGCAAGGATCTCCACATGGCACTGAGTGGGGAAGGATGACTATCAAAGGTGGGGATAACATGAGCAATGAAAAGGATATTAATTTAACTGTAAATTAGTTCTTTCACTAGGCATGAAGACCCTCGGAGGCAGGGGTGGAGAGGAAGGGAGGTGCAGGGCCCCACTCAGATCAGGCCCCTCTCATTCTTGTGATTGGTCCAGGCTGTCTCTGAACTTTTCTTTAACTCAAGCTTTTGGGCCATGAGATGGACTCCATACGAGCCCATATTATAAAATATGTGCTTTGCGTAATTCCTTCCTTCTGAGGTGCTGCAGCACTTTTGAATGATCACCAATCTGAAGGCCTGTCCACCGGGTAGGTTTGAAGCTGGCTCAGTTCTATTTGGAAGAGAAATAGGAGATTGACTACACTGTGATCTGAGAAGAAAGGGCATCCTGACTCCTAACCACATCTGCCCTCTCCTGAGGTTCTGAACACAAAGATGCCAGGTTGGATTAAGATTCTAGAAGGCTCTGTGAACTGGAGCCTCACAAGAGAGGCTCTTTCTGGTTCCAGCTGTTTCTTTGTGACTCTAAGACAGGACATTCCTCCTTCCTGAACCTCAGTTTGCTCATGTGTAAAAAAAGTGGTTAAGCTGGATGGTTACGAAGTCCTTTCTAGCTCTAAGTTAGAACATCCAGGGAGTTTGTGACTTGCCCAGTTATGATAGATGGCAAGTTAGTAACAAAGCCAAGAGGCAAATCCAGATTTTCTGACTCCCAACTTAGAGGTCAGCAATTGTAGTCCCAGAAGAAATCTGTGGTCATAAAGACCAAGCAGTCTTCTCAGAATTATATGTCATGGTGAGCCTTCACTGTGGAAAGGCCTTTGCATCAAATGAGATGCAATTCAAAGAGACTTGGGCTGAGCGCTAGGTGACCTAAATCCTACCCTATTATTCTATTGTTCATTGAGCACCTAGAGTGTGATAGCCATTTTAAATACATTATTTCATTTAATTCTCATAAAACCTTACAAGGAAAGTATTTATTAGATGGATTGGCAGATGAAGAAACTGAACATCAGAGGCATTAAATAATTTTCCCAAGGTCACACAGCTGAAATTCTAACCCAAATGTGACGCCAAATGCCCAGGCTCTTCCTCCTGCCCTACTCCTGGATTAGATAAACTCTAAGACCCCTCTGTGCTTTTGCAATACCTCGGATTCTGAGACCTCCTGACTCTCTTTCCTTATAAAGGTGAGCAGATTGTTGAAGGGTGAAGTTTAACTTGCCCATGATTTGCTAATATGTCAGAAACAATTGATTTACAAAGTGGCATTAAGCTGTCATTTGCCGGGAGCCAGCAGCTTCTGACTATGGAAAGGAAGTCAGCTTCTCTTCTAGGAGACCTGAAGCTTTCCTGGAAAAATGGGCCTCTCTCCCCTTTCGTCAGCTCAATCCTTGAGCCCGAGGTGGGGCGAGTTCCCACAGAGAGCTCTGGAATCCCTGGTGGGTGAAATCTTCCCTGGGACGGAGGGTAGAGCCTGGGCCTTGGGTGTTCCTGGCCTGGAGGACTGCAGGTCCTAGAGTTCCTGTCCTGATTGATCCACACAGATAGGCTCCCTGTGATGCTTTAATTGGCTGGGCCCAGAGGTGGGATCAGCCAGTATCCAAGAGGCCAGGGGGCACTGTGGTAGCCCTGCTGGCTGCTAGAGCCTAGAACATTCCACTGCATATGCCCCTCACCAGCCAGAGGAGATGATGAGGAGCAGGTGGGCGAGTGGGTGTCACTGACAGAAAATAGGGTTGTAGAGATGCTTAAATGGAAGAAGCGGGGAGGCTTGGGGAGAAACAGAGGCTCGGAAAACACAGCCAAGAATAGAAGTCAGGAGAGCCCTAGATGTGAGTGAGCAGAGCAGGATGTTCTCCCAACTGAATTGGCCCTGACTCACGATGTCATCTTCAACAAGTCACTTCCTTGTTCTCCTTATTTGTCAAAGAAAAGATTGATGGCAGTCTAAGAGACCTCTTCCAGTTCTAATGGCCTAGGACTTTAGTCCAGGACCAGGAGGGGGCACAGGAGTGAGCAGCTAGGAGACAAGATCGATAACCAGTTTCAAGGGCCTGGCAAGAACATCTCTGGGGTTCTGAGGCAGTGGCAGAGCAGGGTAGCATGCTCACGTTACTGCCATGGTTCTAGGAACTTCACGTGTCTGGTGAGGGGATGTGCAGAGGGTGCCAGGTTGGAAGCCGGGTAACACACCTCCCGGTATTCTCTGCTTTGTGTGCTGTGGCCACCGGGACTGCTCCTTGGCAGCTGCTGAGTGAAGAAAAGGCTAAGAGGGACAGCCAGGGGAGCAGGCTCCGAACAGCTCTGCCGCCCTGGGGAACCTGGCCGAAAGGTAGGAAGTTCAGAGCTGACCCCAGAGAGCAGTGAGTCAGGGTCTGGGCTGGGCTGTGACTGTAGGGGCAGTGGGTGGGAGAGACAGAGGCCACTTGGCCCACTGATGTGAAAGTCAGGCTGGGACGCCTCTAAATACCAGCTTGTCTTCCGAGCCATGAGCCCACCCCACCAGGCAAATGGAGGTGCCTGCACTGCCTTTGATCTCGTCTCTGTTCAGTTTTGCTGGATATCTCCCAGGTCTCCTGGCTCTCTGTCCAGTGCTTCTCGCACTGCCCTTCCTTCTCTCAGGCCATTCGGACCCGGAGTACCAGAGCATTTTGCAGGAAAAACCCAGTGAGATGCTGAGGAGTAAGAACCAGGAGTCCCTCCATTAAGCTGGGATACAAGGAGCGGGAACAAAAGTACAGTAAGGATGTAAAATCCTCACTTCAAGCTTCCCTTTTTCAGTGGTTTGAGGCACCTTTGAGCCTAAGGAATCATAGCCTTGTACAATGTTACTGCTGAATGGAACCAGAAGGATCCTTCTACTTCAAACACCTTGTTTTAGAGATGAGGGAACTGAGGCCCGGAAGGGGGAAGTGTCCAGCCCAAGGACACACAGCCACTCAGTGGGCCAGAACCCAGGTCTCTCAGCCCCTGAGTCCAGGGTCTTTTACCACATTCTCAGAAGAGATGTCAAGGAGCTGACAGAAACCTTTCTGCCCTGTGGCCCTCTCCCTCACCCTGCACGCAGGAGGAAAGGAGACCTTCAGTGGGTGTCTCTCCCCGCCGGCTTCCTCTCTGGGTCTCACCAGCCTCTTTCCTCCGACAGTGAGTGGCAGGCCGGATTGCTCACAACGCACAGCAGGGACATGATACTCTGCAGGAAACTAAGCAGGGAATATTTTTAAACCATCTAACATGCCTTAGGGGGAAAAAAATTAAAACACTCCCCTAGATGCTGTGGAAAGCATTTCAAAAAAGATTCCAAGCCTAGAAGAAACATCGTAAAACAGGGACGGTTTGTGTTTTTAAAGGGCCAATTCCATCTTAACAAAAGTCCTTGGTAATAGATTGGTGACCCGCTTGCAAGGTGCCCCTGGGGCACCACAACTCCACAAGAGGTAGATTAACTCCAAGGGCCTCCACTCACATTCCTACAGCTCCTTACAAATCAAGTAAGTGATTTATCTGCTGCTTCAGAAACCGTCCTCCTTAATATACCCAAACCTCACCATCAAAGGGAATGGTGAGAAAGGTAGAGAATAAACTCACAGGTACAGAGAAAGAACTTTGCTCTTATCCAACCTGGAATTCAAGGCTCTCTCTTCTGGCTACTTCCCACCAACTGGTAGTTTTATCTCATAAAATGCAAGTCTACTCTTACCTTCTTCTCTTCCTCCTCTCTGGAATTTCCATTGGCTTCTTAGTTCTCTGGCCGCCTCTTCTCTGACTGCCCACTGTTTCTTGCTCTTGAGCCTGTCAGTTGCTCCTCTTCCACCCTCTATTTAATCCGTATCTGTCGCCCTCCCTCCTCCCACTTCCTACTCTCTCTCTCCACCCCCTTCCCCCTCTGGATCCCTCCCTCTCCTCTCTCTTTTGTGCTCTTAGAATCTTTGCTCCTCATTTAAAAAGTTTTCTTCCCTCTACCTCCTTGCAGCCTCTTTTCACTGTGTTCTCAGGAGACAGAGCCCTCGTCCTCCCCCGCTGCCCTCCCACTGTCATTGTCACCACAGTCCTTGCCACAAGCCCTCTCCCTTGGGCTGGTGGTGCACCGCCTCTCTAGCTCTTTGCCTGCCCAGCCCTCGGCTGAGCCTCCTGAGGCTCCTCAAGCCACAGCTTCCCTGAGCATCAGCAGGAAAATGGGCACAACTCAAGAGATCCCTCCTCCCATCCTTTTCCTGTCATCAGAAAAAAAGGTGCTCATTCATGGAACAGATCTTTGGGGACCCCTAGTGTGCCCACATCAGTGAGCTGAGCACCAGCTAGCACAGGAAACATGGTCTCACAAATTGCAGCACCAGCACACAGACTAGACACCAGGACTAACCCAAAAGCTCCAAAGGACTGGGAGAGGGCATCTCCACCGCCAGGATTGTCCTTTCCCTCCTCCTCCTCTAACTAGAAGAGAGCACCTTCTGTGTGCCAGCCACTCTGCTAAGGGCAAGACGGATATAGACGTAGATGTGGATATGGACTTAGATACAGATAAATAGAGATAGATCCATATACATTTTATTTTTATTTCACTTAATGATTAGAATTTCTACTTCTCCAAGGTAGACATTCCTACATTTCACGTTTGAAGAAACTGAGGTTCAGAGAAATCAAGTAACATGATCATGGTGAACCACTTGGCAAGTTTACAGTCAGGATTAGAAGTTTTAGCTGATGCCAAAATTCACCTCTTTGCTCTTTCCACAAAAGCATACAAGTCTCCCAGCTGGAATTGAATCAATGGAAGTAAGGTTATCTCCTCACTTGAAGGAAATTCAGAAACTGTGAGGCAGTGTCTCCCCTCCAACTCCCCTCATTTTCAACTCCTTTCCTCAGCTCCTCAACTTAAGCACTCAGCCATGAACCCAGTTGGAATGTGATAAATATTGATGGCAGAGGTTACTTTGAGGGGATGGAAACCAGACAAACCAATGACTAAGAGCCCACAGATTATGACAGCTAGAAGAAAACCCCAAAGATCATCTGGAACAGCCAGGGAAACTGAGGCTCAGAGAATCAGGGCCACTTGTCAATGTCACAGATAATAAAGTAGTGGCAGAGGCAGGACCAAAACTCAGATCCCTTCCTTTGCTCCACATTATCACCTTCACATATAGCACCATTCACAAACATTCCAACATTTTGCAAAAAATTGTTTCTTTAGTGGGCAATATTTTTCATGGGTATATAAGCTTAGGATCAGCAAGAGAGGAAAGAGCATGGGGCCAAATTTCCTGTGTCCAGGGGAGCAGCAGCCCTGTTGAAAACAAACCCAGGATTCTTGATTCTTAAGCCAAAGTTTCCCCCTTTCTCCTATGTAGCATCAGAGCAGATTCTGGGGCCAGCCTGCCCGGGTTTGAACCCTGGCTCTACAGCTTACTGGCTATGTGTCATTGGCCAAGTTGACTTCACCTCTATACATCTCAGTTTCCTCAACTGTAAATTGGGGATAATAATAACTACCTCCTAGGATTGTCATAAAGACTAATGAGTATGGATAAAGCGCTTAGAACAATGTCTGGTACGGAGTAAATGCTATGGATGTGACTGTAAAATACAACACCATCTCCTCCTGCTGGTACTTACCATGGCTGGACCAGACTCCCGGGATAGAATTCAGCATGTGAAACCACAGAGAGCCCTGGTGATACCCAGTTTCTTTTCCAAAACAGAGATTGTCCCTACACTATGGCCTTGTCTTTACATCCTAGCCACTCTACAACAGCTCAGGCTCCTGGAAATACCTTATCTCCAGCCAGGAGATAGCTAGTTAAAGAACTCCTAAGTCTCAGCTGGAGGATAATCTGAGCGTGGGGAAGGTTTAGTGGAGGTTAATTCCTAGATCATTGGCTGCCGAAGAAGAGTTTAGCTGGGGGCAGGGCTGGGGATGAAGGGAGAATGCCATTTTCCTCTAAATGCCCAGAAGGGAAGAATTGCGGAGATGCAGGCACATCCAGGATCCTGGAGAGAGCACAGGCACAGAGAGCAAATGCTCCCACGCTGCTTGACAGGTAGAGAAATAAAGCAGTGAAGAAACTGGATGGGTTACTAGAGATGATCCAGGAAGTCCTAGTCAGGGCTAAGAGAAGACTGAAGTCTTAAATTCAGATCATCCCAACTGTCTCATGCGAAGGGAGTCGAGCAGCTCTCCAGCTAGGCACTCTGCTCAAGATGGCGTCTAGGACATGGTGTATTTTGATGGCCCAAAGTCAAGCTGCTTTGGCAAGGCCTTCAGATGTCTGGTTTATTCCTCACCTGGGTCCCTCCCAGGGTCACATTAGGACTCCAATAAAATTAAGGAAAATGTCGTTTGGGCCGCGGTGATTGGCTAAAGGGTCTGAATCTGGCTGTCACCACTTATCTAAGAAGGATGCCATGACCAGATGCCTGATGGCCCAGAAAAGGAGGTGTAGGGCGAGGGCCAGGGTGGGGACTGAGGGTCTGCCAGCCCCTCCCCTTCATCCTCACGTTCAGCTGAAGAAAGGGTGCCGAGGTCTGTGTTCCACATGTGGAAAAACTTGGAGAACTCAGAGAGGATTTAGAGGGGAAGCCAAAATCTGGTCAAAGAATTGGTAAATAATACCTGTAAGGATATGGGATGGCAAAATAGACTTCATTCCACATTTGCTATGTGCCGGGCTTTGTGCCGGGCACACTTCACCTTCTTCTCCTTGGAGAAGGAAAGACAGAAAGATGACCTTCTAAAGAGCATCTGAACCATCCATCAAGGTCTCTTGGACAAGGATTCATTGGCCACTCCCGTGGGCCCAGCTTTGCTAAGTGGGAGGCAAGACTCTTCCTTGACCACTAGAAGCTGACATTCTAGTTTCAGAAAAGAACTATTTAGACAAAACAATTGGTATAAATGGCAGTATGTATTTATCCTCAATACAAAGTGATAGAATAAACTGTTAAATTATGTAAGGAAAAGAATCATTTGGAAACCAGGTTCATATAAAGCAACCTCTTTGTTTTGTTGTAATGAAGGGGAAAAGGAAAGGCACATTTATCGACGGCCTTCTATGTACCAGGTATTTTCACTTCACAGCACTGCAAGATAGATACTATGATAGTATTTCCATTTTACAGAAAAGAAAATTTAGCCTCAGAGAAGTTTAGTAACTTGCCCGAGATTATTCAGTTAATAAGTGGAGAAAAGTTCTGCCTGATGGCAAAGGCCAGGCACTTTCTCCCCATGGCTGTAAAGGAAATTCTCATGAAACCCATTGGCCTGGTCAGAGGGGATGGCACTGGGCCCTCCAGGTGGGAGCAAACAGATCTGTAGTTGGCGCAAGAAGGATGGGCTCCCACCCAAGCAGGAGAGATTGTGCTTGGCCATGACTATGAAGGTGGTGCAGCACTGTCTGAGATTTCCAGGAAGAGGCAAAATCACCTTTTCTACAAGTCTTCTAAGGGGGCATTTTGAAAATTGCTCTTTTTTTGCTTCTCCTTAGAGGTAAGAGGGCAAATAAAAAGACCTTTCAATGTCTTTTCGACCAGATGAATCTCTGATTCTATGAGTTTCCTTCCCAAGACACTGTGGTCCAGATGTTTAAAGAGCTGCCTCCCTTATAGCCTACAAGACTACACATGCAAATAAGTTCTGTTAGCATCTAATTGCGAGAGCAATGAGTCCCCCAGGCCTCATTAGAGGGCAAAAAATGGGTAATTGGAGCCAAGGTTACTGGGCTGAGGTCACATTTTTTCTGCGGTGGAGATGCAGATACCACAGGCGTAAGCCGTCCCCTTTAAGACTTTTACTTTCCAGATAGTAGCTAAAATGGGCAAGAACACCCCGTTCCAACAAGTAGAAAGTGAAAGAAACACAGACTTCTTTGCCCCTGGTGCTTTGGTCTATGAATCTACGCTCAACACATCTCAAATTTTAATCCCAAAGCAAAGGCCAAAGTCACACACATACCTCTTCTTGGGCTTAAGGCAGATAGGATCCTTTAGGATCCCAAACTTAAGAACTCTCTTGTGGTGGGCTGAGGCCAGCAGCCTCCACAGAAGTGAGAAGAAGAGGAGGAGGAGGAGGAATCCAGGATCAGCCAGGCCTGATTCTCTCCCACTGAAGTCAAGGCATGAAGACAACAGCTGGATACAGCCTCCCTGGATCTCTGCGAGTCCCAGGTCCCAGGATTTCATCCCAGGACAAAATTGGGACCTTTCCCTGGGAGAACTTGGGATGGTGTTTGCCCTCTAGGTCTGAAGGGAAGTCCTTGAAAGCAAGAAGACTGAGAGTCTTATGATATTTTGGCTCAATTATAAACAACGTCTAGAGTTTGCAGTGCATACCTGGTGAGCACCTCTTTCTCTAACAAATTACTTCTCGTTGATCTACCCTTCCCACCTCACAGGGACTATGTGCAAGGACCCAGCATACAAAGATAAAAGAGACACAAGTTCTGCCCTGATGCTGCCCAAGGCTGGGGAGAGAGCCGTGTGCACCAATGAGTAGAATGCAATGTACTGAATGCTAAATCGACATATATACGAAGTGGTATTAGAGGGTTTCCTCTATATTAGTAATATTAGTAATATTAGTGGTATTACCAGGTTTCCTTCTAAGTAGTGGTAGTAGTGGGGCAGGGGGTAGAATGATGATCAACAACAGCAAAAAGTGAGAAAGTCTACTTCCCTTCAAAAATAAAAATCCCCACAAGCATCATAATAAGAAAGAGTCAAGATATCTCTGTAATGGGATCCAGACTGCCAGAGAAAGTCAGTGGGGATCTTTTTTATGTCAAGAAGAGACTGGCCACTCTGCTGAGAACCTCCATCAAGCCTCTCTGGCAGGACGAAACATTCAGAAATAGCTCCCCCAACACCAGACCCAACCCAACCCCAGCTTTGAAGTGCGTGGAGAGAGAAGAAAAGAGGAGAAGGGACAGGGATCTATCACTTAAACCCACGTCCAGTGAATTTCAAATGTAGATTCTTATCTAACATGAAGACTCAGTCCTCAGACAACAAACCAAAGTCTGCCAGCTCTGGACAAATGGCCTCTCTTTGCATCTATATGGCCTCTTTCAAAGAGGTTGTAACTCGGAGTCAGAAGATGGAGGTAGAATCTCAACCCTGTCTGAACCTTACTTATTGTGTGATCTTGGGCAAACCACTGAGCCTCAACATCCTTGTCTGTAAAATGATCACAATACCATCTTCCCAGGTATGTTCTTGGACACCTTCATTATTATTACAAGCTCTGGTATGGAGGTAAGATCTCAGGAGAGAGGCAGAGGCACAGAGGTCCCTTCCATTCCAAGATGGGTCTTGCATCCCCAGAGCTGCCCACCCAAAATCCTCTAAGGAGCCTCTGTAACTTGCTGCAGAAAGGAGATCTTGCCCTGGAGCGTGGCTCTGCCCCAGCTGGTGAGCTCAGCCCTTCCCTGGCTCTAGTGCCTTAATTTGTAAAGAAGGAATTCTGAGGCTATCAGAAAGGAAGTCAAATTGTTTTCGGAAAACAATAGCAAAGTAACTACAAGTCATTAGCTTCCTCCCTGGGGCCCAAACTCAAGCTTGTCTGGCTAACTGAAAGGCCTGGTAGCGCTGTTTACTTAAAGACCTCTGGACAGGACCTATAAATTAATTCCTGTGCATGACTTTCTGGAATGAGAGGAGGTGAGTCACAGAGGTTGGAGAATGCCTGAGAATGGAGAAGAGATTTCTGTTTCTTCAGGGCATAGCTAAATCGCTGCTACTGGCCTGCCTTTCCTGGTCCTCTGGGTGAGGGTTACATTTGGATACAAATATGTGCCCAGCAGACGTCTGCCCTCTGAGATGGCTCTTATGAAGTTTCTTCCCAGAGAAGAAAACCAGAAAAACTCTGTTCCCTGCCCTCCTCCTGCGGGCCTCTGGGAAGCCAACTGCTTCTCAGACAGGGTACTGTAGAAATTCCTCTCTGGACAGAAATTTCCTCAGTGACAGGAGCAGACCAAAGTTAGTATCCCAAAGCAGGACTTTTTAGAGGGTTGTCTCAGTGCTACGCAGATATCAAGGACTCACAGATAACACCACACTGGAGCTTAAAGAGAACTTAGAGAGCTACTGCACCAGATGAGGATGCTGAGGTCCTAGTGGAGAAACAGCTTGTCCAACACCAGGAGAAGAAGCCAGATCTCTCAAAGAATGGAGGAAACCTGGGGACTTCCCTTAGGGCCAAACAGGCCAATTAATTGATAATAGATCCTCTGACCTCCACTAAGGCTCTTGGCTGAAAGTCCCTGGAGCTTATCTTATTAAAAACTACAGAAAAGACATGATTTCTTTTCTTTTTTCTTTTTTTTGAGAAAGATTAGCCTTGAGCTAATATCCGCGGCCAACCCTCCTCTTTTTGCTGAGGAAGATCCACTCAGAGCTAACATCCCTGACCATCTTCCTCTATTTTTTGTATAGGACGCCTGCCACAGCATGGCTTGATAAGCGGTGCATAGGTCCACATCCAGGATCCAAACCAGCAGGTGAACCCCGGGCCGCCAAAGCTAGTGTGCGAATGTAACTGTTACGCGAGCCGGCCCCAAGACATGATTTCTAGACTCTAGATCAACTCGTCTCCAAGAGCCAGAGATAACTTTAAATCCTGAACATTTTTGAGAGGAAATGCAAAACTTTTGCTCTTGAGCTGTTTTTAAACATCTCTGGCCAAATCGTGAACCTGATGATTTGGAGTTTGGCCAGAGGATCTTATTATTACATGCATATACGCCTAGAAGACTTATGGTGGGTTTCATGGGGGCTAGAAACCCCTGCGTTCACACACAAAGGTTTAGGGGAGAAGGAACCATAGTCTTATGAACCATAATCTAGTCTTAGAACCATAGATCTGATTCACCAAGCACTCTTATCCCAGAAAAAGTCAAAGATCATTGCTCTAGGTCTAGAAGGTCAAGAAGGGTTATTTTCCACCAACCTCCAAAGTAACTGAGACGGCTGACAAATCTAACAGAAGCCAACATTTCCCCCCCGCATCCCTGAGCTAGGGACCTCTTATCAAACAGGTTGAAATCTGTCCCATAGACATGAGGTGAGCTTCTCAGTTCAGTCTTCACCTGTCAGATATGAAAAGGTCCTCTGAGCTCAGCTTGTCCATTCCTTCCTTTTGTAGCTTTTCTGAACTCACATAGCTAACGAAGACCAGTACCAGCTTTAATCACACCCAGTCCAGCACTCTTTCCACTGCCTTATAAGATGTCCAAGTATTTATTAAGCACTTTCTAGATGGTCATGAAATTGTCCCAAGTGCCAGCGGAGCTTCAGGATTATAGGACCTAGCTCTCACCGCGTGAATTTGTAAATGTGTTGAGCAAATGAGTGCACATCGCTAGAACAAAGAATTCTTTCCTTAAAGCCTCTCCCAACAATTGGGGAAAGGTAAGTGAGTGCATTAGTCAGGGTTCTCCAGAGAAACAGAACCAATAGGATATAGACAAGAGGAGATTTATTATGGGAATTGGCTCAGCCAATTATGGAGGCTGAGATATGCCACAATATGCCATCCACAAGCTGGAGAACAAGAAAGGCAGTGGTATAATTCAGTCTGAGTCCAGTGGCCTGAGAGCCCAGTGAGCCAATGGTGTAAGTCCCAGAATCCAAAAGCCCAAGAACCAAGAATTCTATTGTCCAAGGGCAGGAGAAGATGGGTGTCCCATCTCAAGAAGAGAGAGGGAGAGAATTCACCCTTCCTCTATTTTTTTGTTCTGTTCAGGCCCTCAACAGATTGTATGATGCTGGCCCAGACTGGTGAGGGTGGATCTCTTTACTCAGTCTACTGAATCAAGTGTTAATCTCTTCTGGAAACACTCTCACAGACACATCCAGAAATAATATATTACTGGTTATCTGGGCATCCTTAGCCCAGTCAAGTTGACACATAAAATTAACCATCACACTGAGAATAGGAGAAGAATAAGTCAATAGTGTAACTGCTCCATCTCTGGGCAACTCCAGCCAGCTTGAATGGTGAGAAGTAAAACTCTTTCAAAAATTAGTTAGTGGTGCCAATCTCTAAGATCCCTCCAGTCTTGGAAACCTTTGACTGTGCGCCAGACTAACAAATGAAGGATAAGCCAAAGGATTTGTCCACAGATTTACAAGCTATTACAAACGAATAGGGATTTTTCAAATAATTAGTGAATAAAGGCGAAAGAGGCAAGAAGGTCTCCAAACTGAAAATGGTTGCATCCTAAAAGCTCCAAGGTAAATTGATGGTGTGGAATTTGGAGCATATTTTCCCATAGAAATAATGTTGGAAAAGATAGCTTCCCAGGCCAGCCTCTAAAAGTTTACTTAAGGCATAATGTTGCTTAACCACAGTGCTGGGAGTACTGGAGACTCTAAGAACCTAATAAAGATGGGCTTGGGATGGGAAATAATGATGCCAAGTTCTGATTGGGGATCCCAGGAATACATCTCCCTCTCCAGGGTTTCAGATTCAAGAGGCGCTCCTACACTGAGGAGGGCCTCTTCCTGCCTCCCTCTCTCCAAAGGAAAGGGAAATAACATTTACTGATCACCTAACTTTCTTAATGCAAGGATTGATCCCTTCAGCAATATCCCCTTCATAAACGAATCTCTGAGCCCAGCCACAAATAGAAAGCTTTATTTTTTAAAACCCTTATAGTGTTGTCCAAGCATCAAAAGTAACAGTGTATTATTGTAAAAACGTAGGCAATACAGAAAAAGTATAAATAGAAGTTAAAATTACCTATATCACTGTTAAAATATCAATATCTATTTTTTTTATCCACCACATTTTTTTCTTTTTAAAGATTGGCACCTGAGCTAACAACTGTTGCCAGTCTTCTTTTTTTTTTCTTCTCCCCAAAGCCCCCCTATCTAGTTGTATATTCTACTTGTGAGTGCCTCTGGATGTGCTATGTGGGACGCCGCCTCAGCACGTCCTGATGAGCGGTGCCATGTCTGCACCCAGGATCCGAACTGGCAAAACCCCAGGCTGCTGAAGCGGAGCACGCAGACTTAACCACTTGGCCACCACATTTTTATCCTTACAACTTTTTTTTACAAAATTGGAATTGTATTATGAACACTGTTTTGTAATCTGGTTTTTTTCACTTAACAATATGCCCAGGACATTTTCTATGTCAATAGATACACACCTTCTTCACCTTTTTAACGATTACCAGGAGTATGGTGAGAGGAGATGGCACCCAAAGGCAACATAATGTGTTTATGCCTTTCTCTCTACAAGGATGTTATCATCACACTAGAATTCACAAAGACTAGCATCTGTGCGGCACCCCCTAGACTGATCTGTCCCCTCCACCCTTTGCTAAGTCCTTGGGGTGCATAGTTTCCTACTCTGTGGATTTGCCAAAGTTCATTTAATACCCTATTATTGGGCATTTCGATTTTTTGCTAATATAAATATCACTATGCTGAAAGTAAGCAGTGACCTTTCAATTTCTAAAACAAATTAATTTGGTGCTGCTGACGCTTTCCTCTCTCTTCCCCAAATAAGTTACTGCATGTGATTCTACACCCTTGTTTCAAAGCCTTGCAAACAGCTCGTGGGAAAAGGCAGAATATCTGAACAAAACAATTCAAAACAAAATGAAAAATACTAGCCTGCCCCATTCAATCAGCCCCTTCCCCACCACACACATAACACACAGAAGGAAGTGTGCTGGGTGAGTGGTGAAACACGGGGAGAGATAACAGTGACCTTGACAGACCCTGAGAAAACCCTTCAAAAATCTTGGGAGAAGATTTCTGTGGGTAAACAGGGGTGGATGTTTAAATCCTGAGCAGCTAAACCAAACTTGGTAAAAGTTCTTGCCACCCAGGTCGAGCCTGCTGCCCCTAGAACAACTGTCACCTGTGCCTCCTGCCTCCAGTCCTGCCCAGGCTTCAGTGAGCTCCTGTGTGTCCCCGCGATTGAGGCGGCAGCTCTGCCTGTGATGGTGAGGGCTTGTGTGAGAGACAAAGGTGAGGGGACAGCGACAACCGGGGAAGAAATGTCCCTAAATCAGGGACTCAGGAGACCTAAGCTCAGGTCCTGATACTTAAAGAGTCGGGTGACCTTGAGATGTCACTCACGCTCTTTGGCCCTCAGCTGCCATGTTGGTGAAAAGAAGTGATTGGGCTAAATTACACTGACTTTTCCTTCCAGTCCTAAAATTCAGTGTCTCTATGATTCTCACACTAAGCCAAAGCTTGGAAGAAATTGGCGTTTGTCTTGGATACCCAACTATATCAGCTCTTGTAGTTCTGCTCTGCCTTACCTGTCCAGCACTCTGGGGAGTACAAAATGGTCTTAGACTCTTTGTATTCAGATGGTGGCACTGTATTGAAATCTCAAGGGTATTCCAGATAAGGAGAATAGAAATGAGCAAACACTTGGAGGTGTGTTTCAATCAGGATGCTTTCAGCTGTTAATAACAGAAAATCCAGGGGCAGTCAACCACACTGACCCACAACACTGTGGGAATGTATAGGGTGTGTTAAAGCTGATGGATGGCCCACTTATAACTTACCCATTTATTTATTTATTCATTCCATCATTCATCTATCCATTTAAAAAACTCAGTGAGTTTGGTACTGTGCTGGGAACTAGATACACAAGTGATTTAAGCATGGCATCTACATTAAAAAAGACCAAAACCTGGGGATGTCATAAAATATCAGGTGCTCCCAGACTCCTCTGAGAGCCAGCTGAGTGATATTACCAGCCAAGAGTCCCATGGGCAGGGAGAACTAGTTGGAAAAAAAATGCTGTTTTGGTTTAGATCACTGTCTGTGAGGACATCATGATATCCAAGGGGTCTATCCATATCGAGAAGCTGGGCAATGCATGCTGGAAGGAATTGGCAAGGACTGTAAAAGGGATCAAAATGGAGTTCTGACCGCAGAGGAACATAGAATGGAAATCAGGAACCATACACATCAGCATCTATTCACCCCACACATAAGGGTGCAGAGAGAGAGTGCCATTCACTCCCAAGTCTGCCTTATTGACCGTGGGCCTGCAAGTGGCCTAATCATGATGGTTGAAGCACAGGTAGACCTAAATAAGAAGGGACCATGACAGGTGACTTCAAACAGATAATAACTAACACTTATAGTGCCAGAAAGTGGCCTAGTCCTTAATACATGTTAGCTCATTTAACCTTCATAATAACTGTGTGAGATAGGTATTAGTGTCCTCATTTCACATAGGAGGAAAGCAAGGACAGAGACCTTGTCCAAGGTCACACAACTGGTTAGTGGTAGAGCTGGGATGTGAATCCAGGCAGTCTGGTTTCAACATCTGCATACTCAGCCACAAAGTAAATTAGATGACAACGTGGGAAGTGCAACAATAGAGCTAAGATCAGAATGCTATGAGAAGTGAGAAAAGAGAAAGTAATGAAAGTGCCAGGGAAGTTCCACAGAGGAGAGGACATTTGTGGCATGTCTTAAAGAATGAGTAGAAGTTCTCCAGACAGAGAAATGAGGGGAAGTACATCCCAAGCAGCATGAGACAGCATGAGCAAAGGCATGAGGTGAGAAATGGACATGGCATTTTTGAAGACTAAAAAATAATTCTACACAGCTGGACCAAAAGGTATATGGGAGCTTGGTTTGCAAAGAAGCCAGAGCTTAAGATTGTTAAGAGCTTTGCAAACCACGTTAATTTGTTCCACAGGCAGCAAGGAACCAAGAAAATGGATGAGTCAAGACTATTCTACAATTTTCAGGGATCTACAGGATGAATTCTCAGTTGCCTTATCCTGGATCACACCCAATATAAAGTCATTTGGCCATCTGCTCCTTGCTTTCAGCACCGCACCCCAACCCCCAGCAATTACAGGTAGAGTTCAGGGCTGGGTAACTTCAGTCCTACTGCCAGTCCAGGGCTGGAAAGTGAAGGATGCATAGTTGCTCAAAGGCAAAGCTGGGCAGGACACCCTAGCAGCATTACGCATAGAATACTGGGCTCCTCTTTTGCCCTGAATCCAAGAAAATCCAAATGGAGGTCAGAAAAGAATTTATTTTCCTTAAAATCTCCGGAAAGATCTCTAAGAATATGCGAAGGCTCCCTTGGACTTCATAAGTGAAAGGATGAATAGACAATGAAATCGACTCTCCCCATCACACGACTTCCAATTCACCAGTCTATGATCCTTCTCTCCAGGACACACTGCAGCCTTACCAAACATAAGGAATCTTTCAAGTCACAAGCTACATCTCTATATCCAAAAGTTCCCCTATTCATAAGCAGAAAGTCTAGGTCCAGGGGCTCTCAGACCACCTGCTTCTTGATGTCTCTGCTGACCATTTGGAAAGAGGCTACTGGAGGTCATGCAGCCGCAAGGGCAAAGTGATGCAATCACAGGAATAATCCAACAAAGAACTCTAAACTCAACTCAAATGCAAGCTCTATCATTTGGCGGCTGTGTGACTTGGGCAAGTCCCTTAACCTCTCCAAGCCTAATGTCCTCATTTTAAAAAGGGTATTCCTTTTGTAAAAAGACTGTTCTGCCTCTGATAAATCCATCATAATATAGTAATTAACTAATGTGTTCCAAACTGCAGTGCCATGCAACCGATGTTATTATCAATCAGACTCTTGCTCTCCACGCCTGGGAAAAACTCTTCCTGTGAGGGGAAACTATTCAGGCTTGTCAGTGGCATGTCAGCAACCAGAAACAGCTCAGCACAGAGCCTAGCCTGTAATTCTAGGGCAGAGCAGGCAAAGTGCAGGAAGTGTGTCTGGTCAGCTTCTGCACAAGCCTGGGTGGGGCCAGGCAGGGGAGGTGGGAATGTTTTTCCCGCTGCTATTGTACCCATGCGCCTTCCTGTACCCTTCTCATCCTGACCCCTGTCTCCACCCTCAGGCCCAGGTAGTGGAGTAGTGCTCAATGGCTCTGGACTCCGGAAGCTGTTGGCACAGACCTTCCCTGGGGGTGAGGGGAAGTGGGGCATGGTGCCCCTGGAGGAAAGAGGGACATGAACAGAGCATCTTGGTATGTGAAAGGTTGGCATGAAGAGGAAGATTTGGCTTATTCTGTGCAACTCAAAAGGCTGGAGCTAGGATCCATGGCGGGAGCGAAGAGGAGAAGGAAGAGAGCTAACATTAACTAACTCTTACCAGGCATCTTAGTGCTTCATAAGTATTAAGACAGCTAATCTTCATAACAATACCATGAAGTGGTTACTATTATTAGTTTCTATTTTACAGATAAGGAAACCAAAGCATAGAGGTTAAACAACATGTCTAAGGCACAGAGCCAGTAAATGATGGAACCAGGCTCCAAACCCAAACCTTCCAGCTCCAGAGGCCTATAAGGGCTTTTTGCCTAATATGAGGAAGTACCT
Source organism: Equus quagga (assembly GCF_021613505.1). Classification (NCBI taxonomy): domain Eukaryota; kingdom Metazoa; phylum Chordata; class Mammalia; order Perissodactyla; family Equidae; genus Equus; species Equus quagga. The sequence continues at coordinate 43,626,410 of NC_060279.1, read as the reverse complement.
TCAGAGGCTACCAGTTGAAAAAGAAAGTGAGCTGTTTAATGGAAATATTTAAACCAAGGCTAAGGGGCCATTTTCAAGGGATTCTGGCTCAGTAAAGTTTCCCTGGCAGAAAGCACCAGAAACCAAAGTTTACTACTTTAAGCAAGAGGAGGACAAAGAAGAGGAGAGAGGGTGGAAGGAGAAGGAGAAGAAGGAGGAAAATGAGGAGAAAGAGGGGACATTTGTTGGAAGAATGTTGGGAGTGGGATACAGAATAAAAGAAACTTCTGAAGATCCAGATACAAGAACAACCAGAACAAGGACTGCCCCAGGATCCGGGGAGCAGGAACTGATTAACCATTAACAGATCAGTGGATTTGTCCCTAATGGATTTCTGTCTTTTTGCCGTTCTGCTCCAGATTCAGATTCCAGGGGAAGAGCATTCTCTCCGCCTAGCCTCAGGAAAGATTGATTATCACAATCACTAATATTTATGGTGTGTTTATTTTCTACCAGGCAACTATTCTAAGCACTATATTTACACATGTTTTCTTCTTTCAATAACCCTATGAGGCAAGTACTATTATAATTAAGAAACTGAGCCTCAGAGAGTTTGAGTTTCCAGTCCAAGTTTGCACAGATGGTCTGGCGGCTGTGCTGGGATTCAAGCCGAGGCAATGTGGCGCCACCATGCTATATTTCCTCTGATATCAACAGGGAACGGGCAGGTCTCCGAAAGTAGAATTTTGGTGTTGGTGAAGAAGGGGGATAGATGCTAAGAGATAAAACCCTCAGATGCTTCCTGGTGGCCTGGTCCTGCTAGAGGGAAAAGGGAGAACGCCTCTGGTCATTGCAAGAACGTGGAAGAAAGAAGGAGCAAAAAGAGAAGTAAATAACAGATATATAACAATTAAGTTGTTATATATCTATAACAAAAGGACTGGATGAAATACAGATACAAGAGAATTAATCATTTCTCAATAAGAAACAGCCAAATGACAAAATTGTGAGAGAACAAAAAAGGGTATATAAAGGATAACTTGAAAGACAACAAAACAAAGATTCCAAATACTGAAGAACTTTGAGAAACTGAAATTAATTGGAGAAAAGCAGAGAAGCCAATTTCTCACAAATAGTGAAGAAGTGATGTGAAACTCCAAGTGTTACAGGAGGCTGAGCCCCGGCGTGTTCAGGGTGAGAGTTCGGGGTCAGCCTGCCAGGATTAAATCTCCATTTTTTCCTAACTTGGGAAGAGAATGGGGATGTCATTTATTGGGCCCCTTGAAATCATTGTATTGATCCTTTAAATGACCGTGTCTGGTAAGCATGATCTTTCTTCAACAGATGAAGACACTGAAGAACAGAGAGTTTCAAGAATTTAGTCAAGGTCAAGCAGTTAACAAATGGCTTTAGAACCCAGACTTTCGGGTCCTTTCTCCCACTACATTATATATTAGGAGCTAAGTAATTGAGTATTGAAATGAATCAAAATGTGAAAGGATATTTACCAGGCAGCACAGAGCTTTAATTTCCCAAAATTGTTGACGTGGCAACTAGAGGCTTCAGAGAAAGCTTTGACATTTGCCATTCTCTTAATAAACACTTTATGAAGCTCTAAAGCCATTTGCCTGCCTGGAAGAAGTGGCATCAGTTGGAATATATTTTGACACTATCTTCTATTTCACAAAGAACAGATTTAAAAAAATCCTTTCTTTACTGGAGTACTTTGAATAAAATATAATTTATTATTTTCATGGAGACAGAAATATGAATAATCATGTACTTTTTGAAATTAAATTTCTATTCCAGGAGGCCAACACTCTATATTAACCCTTCCTACTGTGTCTGGCCTGCGAGCTTCCACACCGAGACGTGGAAAGGAAAGAGGCTTTGGGGATGAAACTGATGAGCGGCTGTGCTTGTGCTCTTGTTCTGGAATCACTCTGTTTCCTCTCAGACAAAGGCCCAATAGATCACTGGTCACATTCAGAATCCTCAAATATTTGCCAAAAGAAATGTTTTGGAGAGAAAAGAGTCTCCCACTTTCCTTGTCAGATAGAATTTCAAAATTGTTGGGCAAGATGAAGCAAAGGATTTGCAGGAGGAGAGTGCTTAATTTCCACATTGAGTTTATATGCATTTCTGTTTCCTCTTGTTCCTATCCACCAACCCCAAACCCGACCAATGTTAAGCCTTGAATCACCCAAGTGTCTATAGTCCCTTAACAGCAAGATTGAGACAAGGTTTTTGGTAAGATTCTGTTTTCTACACTAGACTTATGTTCACAAAATATTCTAGAATACAGTTTCACAAATATAGGCAAGGCATCTGGCCAGCCTAGGTTAGCTCTCTGTGCTGTGAGGGATGTAAACCTGGCGTTCTCCTCTCACTCGTGTTGCACACAGGTAATTAACTCTTCTTTGTCCTTCCTTCCTGTTAGACTGGGAACCCCCTGAAGGCAGGGTCCATACCTGCCTTGTTCACAGCTTTGAACAGAGTAGGTGGCTGTAGAGAACAGAGGGTAAAAGCATGGGTTCAAGGGAAAGTTAGACTCGGGTTTGGATTCTAGCAAGCTACTTACTCATTGTGTGACTTAGGGAAAGGAACTCCGTGTTACTCAGTTTTCTCACCTGTAAAATGGGGATGATAACAGATTTTACCTCCTAGTGCTACTGTGAAGATTAAATTAGCTCACACACATAAGGCATCTAGCTTGGCCCCAGCCACTTTATAAGTGCTTAGTAAGTATTCACTACTACCATTGTATTAAGCATTAAATAAGCATTTTGAGTAGAAGTTTTAAAAATGAGAGTGAGCTCAGACAAGAGGAATGCGTGGGGCTGGCATCATTAAGCAGAATTCTTCTCTAGCCAGCTGGGCTATCGCCTGAGTGGCTTCTGGGGGTTCCTCACCTGAGGCCACGAGGGGCAAATGAGCAGATCAGCAGCAGTCTTGGAGGCACCGGGTCTTACGTCAGCCCTCGTGCTCTGCTGCCCCCACCCCCAGACCGGTGGGAACTGGACTCTTTGTTCAACGAGACTCTTTGTTCCCAAGAAGAACCTGATCCAGAGCAAAGGAGACAAGCTCCACTGTGGAGGAAGTGTGCCCAGGTCCCTCACTTACCCCGGATGTGCAGTCTGGAGGCTATCAGCTCAGAGCCTGCTCCAGCTTCCTCTGCTATTGTTCAGCGCTCACGGCTCTCCTGATAGCCTGGCTGTGGGAACCACAGCCCAGACGGCCTGGGCCAACACAGGGGCAGGACTGCCCTTGGGAAGGGGCTCTCTTTTAAATGAGGACTGAGTTCTTATGTGTGCATGTGTGTGTGTGTGTAAGTGTGTGTGTGTGTTTCTGTGTGTGTGTGAGTGTTGGGGGCAGGCTGAGACAGGGCACCAGTCTAAGGGTGCCCCAGTATTAATATTGAAACACCCGATACAAATGTGATGAATCGAATAGTTTTGTAAAACTAAAGAAAATTTAGTCTACACAAAGAAATGTGTTACCCAAGTGTTAAAGTACTTGATTGTCCTCAAAAGGCTAAATTGTCCTTGCACTAAACATTTTTTAGCATCTCCAGGTTGTAATCAGTCCTATGAGACATCCAAGAAGCCCTAGAACTCAACTATGGAAGAAAAACATCTAAAATAGTGCATTTCAAAACATGTGTTAGAGGTTTATTACCTTAGGACAGTCTTGGTATTGTCTGTTTACGTTTAGTTGTTACATCAACATTTTGCTAATCTTTACCTTTAATAATTTTATCTTTATACCTGTATCTGAATTACAGTCTTTTAGGTACTCTTCACCATGAAAAGGACTGTTTTTTCTGATTATACAAATAATAGATCCTCAAAGAAAAAAAAATTCAACAATATATGAATCATAAAGTAAAATATCATGTGAAATGCCACCACCCTGAAACAACATTCAGTGATTACATCTATTTAATCTATATATCACTATCTATATCCATATAGCTATATAGACACATATGTGACTTTTCATAAAAGTCATGGATTTTTAAAATTATGAATATCTTTTTTTTAAGTGCAGTATTCTAGAGAGTCCTGACACAGGATCCAAGAAATAGGTTGGTATCTGTTATGTCTCTCAGATTTATCTACCTATATATAACTAGATATCTATATCATAAAATACCTATAAGGAGATAGAGAATTATATGGTTGGCTATATACAACTGTGTAAATAGAGATCAGCTTATATGACATGTATATTTTTATTTGACATTCTGATATGAATTCCTACTTTATCAACCACTCATCATGTACATATGAGAAAGAATATGGCACATTTGTTCTTCTAAAAGTTTAACATGTCATTTGTGATTTGTCATTTTGCAGGTTAACCTGGCATATGTCACAAGGCGCGTGGTAACATATGTCAGAACCCAAGATCAGGAGATCTTGTGATCAGGCTCTAAACCCAGGAGAGTGTTTGAAAGTCAAATCCTGAGACTGATCACAGCTCAAAGTAGATCAGAACACAGTAAAAAAATGTCAACTCTAGGGGCCAGCCCTGTGGCCTAGTGGTTAGGTTTGGCATGCTCCACACTTGGTGGCCTGGGTTCAGTTCCTGGGCGTGGACATACACCACCCATCAGTGGCCATGGTGTGGCAGTGACCCACGTACAAAATAGAGGAAGACTGGCATGGATGTTAGCTCAGGGTGAATCTTCCTCAGCAAAAAAAAATAAAAAATAGAAAACTGTAAAAGGAAACTCTGGGACCGCTTGCTCCAATCACTCACTTTAGCGATGATGCAACTGAGACCCAGTAAAGTGGACAATGTATCTAGTGTGGCTGAACTTATACCAGAATCTGCTTTCCTGAATCATCATCCCACCTCTTTCCATTAGATTCTGTTTCCTATTACGTGAAACATAAGGCAGAGCTGTTTTCCCTTTTTCTGAATTATACTTGCCCAGAAAAGACTGGCATATTTTTAATTCAGACATTTTCAGAGATTGTGTTAGAGTTGGAAATAGGGGAAGCAGGGTCCCTGAGAATTCAGATCCCATATGTTTAGAAAGATAAGGGCAGAGGGAATAATTATTATTATAACAATAGCAAGTACATGTAGCACTTACTGTGTTTCAAACACTGTCCTATCACTTTATATATTAATTCATGTAAATGGTATGCAAACGTCATATGATTCTCACAATAGCTCAATGAAGTAGACACTATTATTATCCTCTGCTTATAAAGGAGGAAACTGAGGCACCCAGAAGTTAAGTAACTTCCCAGGATTTTATAACTAGTGAGTAGTGAACCAGGATTATGAACCCAGCAATCCGGCTCTAGAGTCCAGCCTCTTGACCACGACACCATGTAGCCTCTCACAGAGGCAGGAGCTCAGACAAGCTATAATGAGCTTGCTGAAATCACAGAAGTGTCTTTGTCATCCCACATGCCCGGTGAGAGTGCCACATAGAAGCCAGGTGATTCTGGGGACAATTCCTGGACTCTCTCTGTTTACTCTGCCTGCTTCTGAAACTCCTGGCCAAGAGTCCACAACTGTTTTTTGGCCCTTTCTTGTTTCTTTGTTCTTCGTTTGTTTTTTTCTAATGCTTTATTATGGAAGATCTCAAACATATGCAAAAGTAGTCAGATTAGTAAAATAAATCCCCATGTACCCCACTCCTACCAACAAATGTTAGCCTCCATGTTTTTTAAAAAATATATCATTTATTCAATTTTTTTACCTTTTTAAAATGTTTTTGTATGTTGTATAATATATTTAATATATTAACCCCATCACACAGTTTATAGATATAGTTTATAGATAACCATACATACATTGGAGAGCATGTTCAAACATATGACACTAAAAGAAACGTGGCTATCAGTGATTTACGGCCGTAACTGATATGTCAACAGAATTAGAGTCAGACTGTCTGAGTTCAGGTTCTGGCTCCACTGCTTACTAGCTGAGTGACCTTGCACAAGTCACCTCACTTCTCTGAGCCTCGTTTTTCTCATCTACAAAATGGGGTTAGTAATTCTACCTACCTCTCAGGGTTGTTGCATTGATCAAATGAGATCAGGAATGTGACAGGCTTTACAAACAGTAAGGAGCCACATAAAGGTGAGGAGGAAATAAGTCCAACACAAGGTGGGGTGTCTCTGGCACCAACGTTGAAAGCTGAAATCTAAGGTCAGGAAGGTCAATTTGAGGATCACATCAAGAGTGAGAGAAGAGGCATGAAGTGGAGAATCAATTACCAACTGCAGTAACCTAGGCAGGCTTTAAACTGGCCCCTTTGTCTCTCCCTGGGCACCTGAGGTAGCTGCAGTCACAGCTGGGCCCAGCACCCCTTCAGGTCAGTCAGGGCCTTATGGGCTGCTGAGGTCATGCGGTGACTGAGGAATGGAGGCTGGGTCTCACTGTGTCTTCTTAATCCCCCTTCATTTTGTAGCCTATTTAGATGTCTTCTTTGGCTGACATCCCCCAAAACCCTAGGTAAGGGATTCCCTCCTCCAGCCCTGGCCCACTAGCTAGGCTATCTCCAGGTCACCTTGCTAGCCTAAGGGAATTCAGAGACAGCCCTGCTGTTCTGGACACTGTGGGTTCCATTGTTTAAATCATATTTATGATGTTTGCCGTCTATCCTCTGACACTGTGCCTTATTAGACTAGTAACCCTCTTCTGTTCTCCTCCAAGGACACAGAAAAGCAGGACTAGCCACCCATAGTAAGTGGAATCAAGATAGCACCAGGGTTGGTTTCCATGCCAGTGGAAAGAATACCAGCACACTGTCTTCTCATGGTGGCCACATTGCCGTTCAGATGACACCCAGCCCTGCCCACTGCTGCTCAACACGTCCCTAGCCTCCTCAGGAGAATCAGCACTCCGTTGATCTCCATCCCTGAGTGCGAGTCCCCAACCAGGCCCTCCACCTATTTGAGGTTGCCGACCTCTGTTCTGAGGGGCTTCCTGACTCTCACAGAGGAGACAGAGTGAGACAAATGCAGTCCCTCTGAATAATCACAAGTCAGAGGAACAAATAAACACAGACAGGCCAGCGGCCACAGCACATGGAGGCTGAGCGTAACTGAACTTGTACATATTTTATAGACCACTTGGAGAATATTTTTAAATTAGTATATTTCTGGCCGGGAGTCAATCTGGGAACTTTGCTCATCAACATGTCTGATGCCTGAGGATGGTGACTTTCCACAAAGACTTACGTGCTGGGGTTACAAAGGCCACATACTGTGTATGTTTCCCCCAGTGATCAAGGCCTACAGAAACGGCTTCAACAAGACAGGGGGGCTATCTAGTTACACAGGCTCAGGGCTCTGGGTGGCCCACTCTTGCCATATTGGGGTGTGGGATTTCTCCCCAACCCCAAAGGGGGATGAACATATACCCTCAAGTGTGTAGATTGTCACCTGGGCTATTTGATCCTTGACCCCATAATCGCAGGTGTTATCCTTATCTGCATGGGTACTCATTTGATGCATATTTATATCTTAGTTCCTGAGAAATTATCAGGCTCAGTACAGACCTGACAGATGGAAAAAACAGCCTTTTAGGACTTAAAGGATTTAGAAGCTGCTTGTGTCATGGGCCACAGTTTTAAAATGTGTAACTTAAAAGGACCATTTTTTTTATTATTACCAGAAGATGCTCAGAATTACACTTAAGAAACAGTGCTCGACAGCACATTTATTGAGCAACTACAGTGTCAGGGAGGGTTTACCAAGGTTAATAAGACACAGTCCAGCCTTCAAGGAGTCCATGGTCTAGTGGGATAAATAGAAAACCTGCCATTTTAATACAGAGAGAAAAAATACTTAAAAGGAACTGGTCTAAAGTGTTTGTGAGTGCCATAATTGAGTGACCAAGTGTGCATGGAGCAGGATTTGGGCATCAGGGAAGGCTTTGCAGAGGAAGTAATGATTAAAGACAGCCACAGCGGGCAGGAGGGGGAGTAGACATCTCGTGCAAATGCATGCAAGAGATCCACCACCTCTTGTAGCCAAGTATCACTGGGCCACACACACAGTTAGGGCTGAGGAGAGATGAGACAAGAGAAGTTTGCAGAGACCAAGTTGGAAAGGAATCAATATGCAGTGGTGAGGTCAAGGGGTAGTATGCGGTGCCGCTCCCCAAAAGTAAATAAACGTTGCATGCTTGCCCTGCAAATGCAGCTTCATCCTATCTTTCCTGGCTCCCTCATCCTTCCAATCAGATGGCTACCTTAAGCCTCTCCAAAGTGAAATTCTAGAATTGCCATTGCTTATATACCTCCCTGGGGCATTTTCTCCAGTATGTAATGGGAGCCACAGTAGAATTTTCAGCAGAGGAGGGACTTGTTTTAAGCAATAAATGTGTCCCAAACAAACCACTAGTGGGACCTTTTGGAAATCTGGAAATTCAGGTCTGCCACTTGGCTCCCACGTCTCTTAATGTAAATTAGAAAAAGGTTCCTCTCCTTCAAGATGCTTTATTCCAAGTGCCAGGAAGGTATTGTAATATATTTCTTTCATTATAACAGACACTTTACTGCCACTTGCCAGAAAATTATGATAATATGAAAATCTAAAATGTCTAAAACGTAAACAGAACCCCCTTAGATGTGTCTTCCTGTGCGGTGTTCAACCTGTAGAACCATACACAGTAATCCCACTTCAGAGATGTGCTCATCCATCTGCTTTGTTAAAAATGAGGCTGCTGGAGACAGGCAGAGATCCAGTGTGGCACCGGTTGGGGGAGAGAGGAAGGGTCTCTTTCAGCTGCTCCTATAAAAAACGTAATGAGCACAGAGACTGCCCTGTGCTCTCTCAGACATCACCAGACACTGAGAGTTGGACTGAGGCTGGGGCCTTAGTAACAATCCTTCCTTCCAGGCTTTTACCCCTTGTCCACTCACCTCAACCCCCATCCAGGCCACCCAATACCTTTTAGAGACATCTTCATCTCCTTTGGTTCTTGCTCAAATGTCACCTTCTCAGAGAGGCATAAAACTAAAAATTAAAATTAAAATTGTAAACCCCAGCAACCTCCTCCCACCCAAACTTCCCCTGTTTTATACTCCTTTTGACACACTGTATATTTAATTTATTTATTATGATTATTACCCATTACTCCCAACTAGAATGTAAGCTCTATTCACCACCGGCTCTCCAGTCCTAAAAACAGTGCCAGGGGCATAGTAGACACTCCAATATTAGCTGAAATGAATCAGTTGTTCCTTTTGGTGACTGTTCTCCCTGTCTGAGGCCCACTCTCACAGCTCTGTTGATTTTGGAAGCTGTTGATCTTCTGACTCACAGTGTGATTTGCCCCAGACCTTGAGCACCCTGCACCATCAGAGCTTCATTCTCTGGAGTAGGCACCGGGCCCTATTACAATGTCTCTGGAAGGAAATAGTACATTAAATTAAAGCCCATAATCAGTATCTTTGGGTGAATCTATTGATGAGATTCTTTTCCATAATAATGTGACTTCACAATAGCTATCAAGTAGGCATTGTAATTCTGCCTTTTATAGATGAGGAAAGTGAAGCTCAGGATCATGAAGGAGCATGCCCAAGTACCCACAGGTAGATAGTATTACAGCCAGGATTCAAATCCAGAGCTGTCTGAGCCCAAAGTCTGGAGTCAGCTGGCCCTGCACCTATTCTCAACAGTGGTGCAGCCAACCGAATAGTCACTGTGGTTGGTTCACACCAGAAATTCATAGTCAACATTAACCAAGTGGGCCCTATTTCCCTCTCTCCATTACACACAATTCCAGTGATAAATCATTTTCATCAAGGCAGATGGCTTCCTGTCTGGAGAATTGTAAACAGGGAAACCAAAACAGAATCTGTCAGTGTTTAACTGGAACTTGAGGAAAAGATTGGATGGAATAAATTTCAGCCATTCAGATATTCCTTTGAGTAGGTTTGTTTTTCTCTCTTCAATGAAGTGACAAAGCAGAGAGTTGTATTGTGAGCTGTACCCTGATTCCTTAATGCTTAGCCGTTTGTTTAGTGTTTAAAAAATTAAAAATAATTAGGGATAGGTAGGTTCAGAGTGGGGGCATTAGCCTTGGAGAAATGATCCTGAGTGGGCATTGTGGAGCGGCTGTACCAGGGATAGCACCCGACACTTGAGCCATATTCATTCCTTGAACAGTGGGGTGCTTACCACGCTCCAGGTTTAACTAGAGCACACACATGCAAGAATATGCTTTGTTAAGAACCAAGTCCTACCCAAACTGAACTCCAGAGCCAGGACCGAAATAGTTGTCAGATCCACAGGGTTAAGATCCAACACCTGGAGAATTACGAAAACATTAAAAGGATTAATTCCATCCCTGCTTGGGGATGAGAACTGTGTATGGTTTACTGGATGGTAAACAGCAAACATAATTGTATACAGGTGCACACACCTCACAGTGGGACCCCGACGGTGACTTGCAATCCCCACTTAATGAGGAATTGATAACAACTCTTAGCCAGCAGTACCCAAAGGACTGTCTCAGTTTTGGTAGATCCAGATTTCTTGTCTCCTTTCCTTAACCAGATTCTGCTGATCCTTTCCCATGTCCCACACTATCCTTGTCTCAGCACTACCTGGAGGACAGGTCTCTTCCTTGTGACATGGTCTTGTGGCATCATTACTGCTATCAGGACAGGCGGCATCTTCACCTAAGTTTTGTCTGAGTGCACCCTGAGTACGGAGAATGTATCCTCATGATTAATGAGGATTTGATCCTTTCCAATACATGTAGTAAACCATTCCCCAGCATCTCTTAATCATCTTAGAGTCTCTCCCTCAGCTGCCTGCCTCCTGCCCCATATTCTGTGTCGTCCTACTTGTAACATTCAGTGGGGAGAGGGCTTGTAAACCTCTTGCAAAAAGAGTAACTGACAGCTTGATTGGAGCTGAAAATGGGTCCCATAACTGGGAGAGAAACTCCATGTAATCATCATTCCCTTTTGACTCAGGCCATGTGCGGTTTTATTTCTATTACCATTTTATGCCCAATATCATATGCCCCAAACAGGCTATGCACTGAGCTCTGTGGATACAAACATAAATAAGACTCGCTGCGGCCCGCGAGGATCTCACAATTTCTTTGGGGAGATATGGTAAACTGATGGTGACAATCTAAGGTACGAGGGCTATCATAGAGCCCAGGGGAGATGACTCAGTGCCTGGGGAGTTGAAAGAACCCTCTGAGCTGGGAGTAAGGAATAAGAAACTTTTTGAAATGGAAGGGCTTTTAAGGCTAATTTCCCTTAACAGCACAGCTCTACCTAAGACAGAGCAATCCGGGTGCTAGCCGGGAGAGGTTTTAACTTCTGCCCTTGCTCTCTAAGCTCCTGTGCTGTGAGCATTCAGAAACAACACAAACTCTTCGAGGGTTCCATTTCCTGATATCCCTGACATCTGCCTTCAGTGATTCTTAACTGATTAGATGGCAAAGTCAGGAATGTAGACATGTAAATAAATGAGTTTCTCAGAGCGGGAATGTCTCTGTAAGATGGAGAGCCAGCTGGGCAAGCATCAGGACAACTTGGTTGCTAACACACATTTGGAAAGTTGACAAAAATGACTTTGAACCACTAAACAATTCTCAGACAAGGATTGGGAGCAGCAGTGACTGTGCATGGCCAAATCTGGTACCACAAAATGACGCCAATCTAAATTCCAGCATTCTTCTTAAGACAAAGGAGTTAATGGGAGTAACTCTTCATTTCCTCTGCATTTCCGTACATTACTGGAAAATTGGAATCCATCTGGGAAACACTAGCTCTGCTTCCGAGTTATGTTTTCTCTTTGAGAAAGTTAATTGATGTACATAAGATTAGTTTTTGTGTTACTATGTTGGAGATGATGCTCTTTCCTACCTGCTTCATAGCCTTTAAAGAGAATACCTGGACATGTGTGCTAAGTAAAAAGTTTGCATCGAGAGTTTAGAAGGAGAAACTATAAAAAGTGAGGTTTATCATTCGTTTGTATCCATCTTCTATCCATGGTGTTAAGGAAATAGAAGCAGCACTTGGGTTCACATCCCAGCTCTGCCACCATCTAACCTCGTGAGCAAGTTACTTATTATCTTTGTTCCTTCGTTTCCTCATGTGTAAGGTAGCAACAACAGTATTATTTACTTAGTAACTGTTTTAATCATTCATTCCTGTATTAATTCCACAAACGTTTACTAAGCACCTACTGTGAACTTTGTAACAAAAGACTGTATACTTTTGGGGTTAAAAGCATGAACTCTGGAGCCAGACTATCTGGGTCCAAGATTCACCACTTACTAGCTTGGTGACTCTAGGCAAATCATTTAACCTCTCCATACCTCAGTTTTCTCATCCATAAAATGGAGATAATAGTACCTACTTCATTGGGTTGATATAAAAAATAAATTTCTTAACATATGTCAAGTGCTTAGAATAGGGCCTGGAACATAGCACTATATAAATATTAGCTATTTTTCTAGATACTGCAATCCTAGTTGAAACTTGCATTCTAATTGGGGGAAGGACAAAAGAATCATAAGTAAGTAAACTATTTTAATATGTTAGAAGGTGACAAGTGCAACAGAGGGAATATGGAGCAGGGACAGCAAGATTGAGAGTGCAGGGGTAGGTAGCAATCTTTAACAAAGCGGTTAGGCCGCATTGAGAAAGTGACATCTGAGCAAAGAATTGAGGGAGGCAAGGGAGTGAGTCAAGCTTATATCTGGGGAAAGAGTATTATGGCAGAGAGATGGGCTGGTAGAAGAGCCTTAAGATGGGCATGCACCTGGCATGTCTGAGGAATAGCGAGTGTAGAGAAGGAAAAAAACTTTCTCTATCCTCTGACGTTCAGTACCTGGAGCCTTGCAAATTAAACCGACAAAAGACAGATTAACAGGAGAAGAGGCAAACAAATATCATTTGTTGTTAATATTTTAATTTTTTTTACATGTACAAAGGGGTCTCACAGAAGAGGAAGTGAAAACCCAAAGAAGTGGTTAGGCCGAAGAGCTTATATACTCTTTTAACAAGTAGCAATAAATTTGTGGAGAAGTGACAAGACAAAAGAAAAAGGATATGGGCTTCTAGGGGCAGTAAATTATGGGAAGGTAAATATATCAAGGGAAACTAATGGAAGATAAGGGTTATTTCAGTAAGGTTTATTTATGCAGATTTATGTCGGTGCCATCTCCAATGATAAGAGTTGTCTCCTCTTCCTGATATAGGAGAGAGGAGTGGGGGACACCTCCACAAGGGAAAATTTATGCCCTTCTTTTAGGTAGACAGGGAGAGGACAGAGAGAGGACAGAGAGCTCATCCTGTACCTGCTGGTCTCAATTGTCTTCAACTCAGAATAATTCACATGCCAAAGTGGCATATTTTGGGGTGGCATATTCTGATCCCCTTCATAAGGAAGACAGTGAGGCTAGAGGCAAGTAGGGGAGGAGAAGAACGGTAGGAGATGAGGTCAGAAAGGGAACAGGACCAGATGGTGTCAGGACACCTCGTTCACCATTGTGAGGACTTTGGCTTTTAGGTTGAAAGAAATAGAGAGCCATTGCAGGATTGTGAGCAAAGGAGTGACATGGTCTGACTTATATTCTCTAAACAGATCTATTTGGCTACTGTGCTGATAATATACTGTAAAGGGCAAGAGTGGAAGCAGAAAGACCAGTTAGGAAGCTATTGCAACAATCCAGCAAGAGATAACACAGGTAGTAGCAGTGGGATGGTGAGAAGTGGTCAGATTCCAGACATGTTTTGAAGGTAGAGCCAACAGAATTTGCAGAAAGATTGGATATGAGGGGTAAAAAAAAGGCGGCAGGCAAAAAAAAGACGACTCCACAGAAAAATACAGTTGCCACCAACTGTACTCAGTTGAGCTGAGGAAGACTGAGGGTAGAGGGGGCTTGATCAGAAGGATGTGAGTTTGACATGTTTATTAGATGTGAGTATGTCAAGTAGGTAGTTGGATATATAAGTTCAGGAGAGAGGTTTTACAGTCATGGGAGTGAATGAGGTCACCAAGGAAGTGAGTATAAACAGAAAAGAGAATCAAGAACCAAGCTCTGGTCACATGAATATTAAGACATCAGGAGGAAGAGGAGGAATTCTCAATGGAGACTAAAAAGGAGGAAAACCCAGAGAGTGTGATGTCTTGAAAGGCAAGTGTAGAAAGTCAAATGTCACCTACACGTCATTCTAAGTAAGATGAGGACTAAGAACTAACCATGGGATTTAGCCATGTGGGGATTTTGCCGATTAACTGACTTAACACATGAGACTTGGTCAGAGGAATACTAGGCAAAGGTTAGCTATCAGTAGGTTTTATTGAGCACCCAACTGTAGCAGCATCCTGCTCCCGTGTGCCTTCCACTGAGAGTAAGAAGCTGGGTTTGCATGAATAGACCTAGACGCAGCAAGCTCTGGAACCAAGAGATGGGGTTGGGGCGGGGTAGAGGGGTAATCAAGTTGGAATTCCTCAGGGAAAGTAGGGAAGACCAGACCCAAAGAACCAAACAGGAGACATCTGAGGAACTCAAGGGAGGAATCAGGGGAGGAGGGGATCAGATCAAGGTTGGAGCAAAGGTGGCCCCAGGTAATCTCAATAAATTCCTGGTTTGGCCTCTGTGGCCTTTATGGGCTGGTGAGGATGGTTTCCTACAGGGGTGGGTAGTTTTAAAGGGCCAGAGGCAGGCAGATAGTGCAAGCACGTGCCAGACTACGATGCTCCTCTTAGTCTCATTCCTAACACTGAGTCCAGTAATGAAGTTATAAAGGACTGACGGCCTCAGGAACGTGTGTCAGCAGTCAGCCTGCACAGTGAGATGTTGGAACCGGAAGTTGCCCCCCACCATCTGAATCCTGCTCACCTCCCTCACCACCCAAAAAATTCTCCCACCTTTGGCTGTTGTCTGCCTGAGACTTTCCCTGAGACTTGGTCTCCTCATTGTTAAAGCGGGGATAATTGTTATGGTACCATTCTTACAGGGTGGCTACAGGGATCAAATGATATAACGTGTGCATGTATAGTGCTTAGTTTAGAGCCTGGCACGTAAAGTGTCAGGAAATGTTTGTTGGTGTTGTAGGTGCTGTTAATCCTTTGTTAGGAAGCAGATAGGCCTGCAAAGAGGAAAGCTTTAGCCTTGCCCCCTATGGCGAAGGAAGGCTGTCAGAAAAGGTTTTGATAAGTTGTTGGGCGGGAGTGGGAACACACAGGAAGCAATGGGGAAAAGGAAGTGAGGAGACTGGGAGCTCCACAAACAGTCAACAAGGCCTGCACCAGCAGTGCTGATCTGACTGCAGCTGTGCTGCGGACAGGAACCAGGGTGTGGGCTTACTCTCGTGCCTTCGTTGGGTATTTCACCCTACTGAGTTGTATATTGGCCCTCACGTATCGCATCTGCTCAGTCCCTCCAGACCACCTCCTGCCACCTTCCACCACCCACACCCCACTGCACGCCTCACTGACAATCCATCCTTCAGCTCCACCCAACTACTGCGGTTCTCCAAGAACACCTTGTGGTTATTGCCTTTGTGTCTGCTCACGCAGTTCCCTTCCCTACCACTTCATCTGGCTGCTTCCCACTTGTCCTTCAAGACTCAGCTCATGTGTTGTCTTCCCCAGAAGACCTCAATCATTCCTCCCAAGCTGAACATTGAGCCATCCCCTGTGTGACCACAGCCCTGTTCTTGCTTACTTTATAGCACTTTTAATAACATGAAATGTTTACGTGTTGTCTCCCATTAGGTTTTAAACTCTTCCAGCAAACTGTCTTATTCACCTCTCACTCCCCAGCCCCAGTACAGTGGCTGGCACCTACAGTATACACATTCACAGGGTAAGACAAAAATTAGTGCATTTGAGAATGAATAATGGGGAGGAAATAGCTAAGAGATTGTCATAGATGTTTGGAAGTAAGAACAAGAGACACCATACTTTCTCTTTTGTCATTTTGGAAAGATTTCACCAAAAAAAAAAAAATAGTTTTTAATAGCCATTTGGAATAAAATGAGAGATAAAGCGCACTTTCTGCAGTGGAAGTGGAGTGGCATGGGGGTTGGAAGAGGGAGGAACCTGAAGGAAGGAAAGGACTTAACCGGGCTCATGGGGGAAAGAGAAGTCCAATCTCACTCCTAGGGTATTTGGGGTTGTCATAGGGACTTCTTTGTCTATAAACCTTCCACTGCATCATGTGTGAAAGAAAGAAAGTGGCACACGGCACAGGAAGTCAGCTGGCCCCCCACATTTGAATTTTGCCTCTTGTCAGTTGTACAATCCTGGGCACAATGCTTGACCTTGTGGGCCTTAGCTTCCTCATCTACAAAACTGGGATGAGAATACCCACCGCACAGGCAAGTACAAATGAAATAACGTTTGAAAGTGCTTAGCACAGAATCTGATGTTACTGGTCAGAATTTGCTGCAAAAACAAAGAACCCCCAAATCTCAGTGGTTTACAAGCACAAACATTTCTTTCTTGAGGGCTGTGGATTGGCTACGTCTCTGCTGGACTCCACTGGCTTCCCACTTGTCTTTTCATTCAGTGACCCATGATGAAGGGGTGGCCACTCTGAGGAAAGCTGTTCTCACAGAGGAGAACAGGCTCCAAAGGGGACAGAGCCAAACCACACCAGCACATCTGTATCTTCAGCTCTGACACATCTGCTCATACTCCGTTTGCCAAAGTAAGTCCGAAGGCCCAGCCCAAAGCCAATGGGTGGGATGTCTACATACAGAGAAGCATGGCAAACACAGGAGGGCACACATAATTGTCAGCAATAAAGCAGTCTGCTACGTGCAGCCTTCCTTTGGGCACTGCTCTTGAATCAGTAAATAGACGCACAGGCACCTGATAGGTGTGAGCGATCATAGAGAAGGATGGGAATGTAATGTCCAAGGAGACAAAAGGAAAGGCATGGCGAAGTCAAAACCTAATCCTACAGCCACCCCCATCCCTATGCCATCCCTCTCCCCACAGACCTGTTCCCCTGTTCCAAATTCCCAGCTCAGGAAAAGAATAGGTGAAAGAAGAATTGATTATTAAAGCGGTTCATGATAATATCTTACTTATTAAGATCTCTTACTCCCTCATCTCTTACTTCTCTTTCCCTCACCTCCTTGACAGTCTTTGAATCCACTAGGCATGTTGCCACCCCAGGGCCTTTACACTTACCATTCTATTTTGCTACAATATTCTCCCCAAACATCTGCAGGACCTGCTGTCATACTTCTTCAGCTCTCTACTCAAATGCCATCTTGTCAGAGATGCCTTCTGTATTAGTCTACTTGGGCTGCCATAACAAAATACCAGACAGACGGGGGGGGGGGGCCTTAAGCAACAGAAATCTATTTTCTAACAGTTCTAGAGGCTGGAGCTTGAGATCAGAGCGTCAGCACAGTCGGGTTCTGGTGAGAGCCCTCTTTCTCGCTTGCAGATGGCCATCTTCTTACTGTGTCCTCACATGAAAGAGAGAGAGAGCAAGCTCTCTGGTGTCTCTTCTTAAAAAGGCACTAATCCCATCAGACCAGGTCCACATTCCCAGGACCAAATTACCTGCCAAAGGCCTCATCTCCAAATACCATCGCACTGGGGATTAGGGCTTCAACACATGAATCGCAGGGGGCACAAACAGTCAGTCCGCAGCACCTTGCCTTACCAAATTATGTAAAATAACAGATCTCGCCCAACCCTCCCACCATAGACCTTATCCTGATTTGCTTTTCTCCATAGCACTTATCACAATCTGACTTATTATATATTCGCTTATTTTTTGTTGTTATCTATCTTCCGCTTTCAGAATATAAACTCTATGAGAGCGGGGCTTATTCACTGCTACATCCTCAGCACCTAGAATAGTGAGTGACACATAACAGAAAGTCATTAAATTTTTGTTGAATTAATTAAATAATTGAGCAAATATAAATTTATATTTATATAAATTAGTCTTCACAGGAACTGCACACACATATATACGTATGGTATTGTCAAGCCCCATTTAATGGATGAGAATACTTAAAGACTTGCCCAAGCTCGCGCAGCTCAGGGCTGCCCACACTCCCGCACAAGGAGAGACAGGTTGCAGCTGAGACACAGCAGATGCTTCTTCTGCTTCCCAGGATCGGGGCGGCAATACAGGAAGGATCCCCTGTACCCTGTGGGCCAGCAGAGTCTCATGCCCTGGCCACTCTGCTCCCCAAGGAGGGTTCTGGGGAGAGAACAGAAGAGCATCCACTTGGGAGGTGGGGAGGTTGGGGCTGGGGAGAGGGTAGAAGGGGGCCACGGTCTGTGTGACAGTGAAAGGTAGGAAGAGGGTGGCCCGGAGCACATCAGCAGCACATTGTTGACTTTTAACGCTTCCTAATCTCCTCTTCTTCTGTGTGCAGCATCTCTGATAAAATGCCACAGCCAGTGGAATCTCGTCAGGGCCTCCCTCCATCCTCCTGCCCCACCACAGCCTCTCCTCTCCTCAGCCCCAAGAATGCTGTCCACAGGCAAAGGCCTTGAAAAGGCTGCATTTGTCCTTGACCCTCACTGAGAATGCTCCCTTCTGGTTGCAGAGGGAGACCGGGGTACACCTCAGCCAGTGCCTGCCTTTCATGGCCGACACCTGGATGCTTCACCATCTATTGACATTGGCAGCAAGAATTGTGTTTGCCCCTCCCTCCCCATCCACCCTCTCCCCAGTGTCTTTCCCTTGTCAGCCACCAACAGAGAACTATAGAAACAGGAGGTCACCACTCTTTAATTATTCATTTAACAAGTATTTGTTGAATACCACCATGACACTGTCCTAAGTGCCCACAGAGCTCAAATGGAATAGGGCACACGGTGTCCAGCCCCTGCTGGAGAACCCCATGCCCTTCCTCTGATGTCACTCTATGGGAAGCTGCCTACCTGGCCCATGCACAGAGACTAGCGAGATGACCCAGATGTAAACGCCAGGTCACTTTGTCTCTAGGGCTGATTTTTTACCTTCACCGAATTGGCAGGGCCCAGGGAGCCTGTAGGAGGAGTGAGCCCCCAGAATCAGCACCTCTCCCCAGTGGCCACCATTTGAGGGCCTCAGAATGGCTGTGTCCCTTTCTTCCCCTGCCAACTGTCCTTTGACCCTCTAGAAGGGTGTTTTTTGAGCTGCAAATCACAACTCATTAGTAAGTCATGAAATCTGTTTAGCAGGCTGCCCTTACCATTTTTAATAAAATGAATTAAAAGAAAATATCAGTGCGCATTGCACAAAGTAAAGGTGAATATTGTTTTGTAAAACTATTGTTTTGGTGACATTGCGTGTATGTGTGTGTGAGCGTGCGTGTGCGTGTGTTGGGTATTCCGCATTGAGAATTAAGTGTATTTTTACTGTGCTTATGACAGAATCTGTCCATCAAAGAGCAGTACCTATTACAGGCTGTGGCAGAGGGTCTTCCAAAGCCAGGGCTGATCCCACCCACTCAATAAGGGCAAGCTGGGGGTTCATGAATGGAGGGCTGTTGGCTCTGTGGGGGCTGCCCACCACCTCAGCTCAGAGGTATCAGTGCACCTGCAGAGAAATTTTGAGAGAGAGCCTGAGCAGGGGGTTCAACAGAAAAGGAAGATCTTTGCTGCTGAGTATGGGACAAACCTGAGAGGCTAAAGGCAGCAGAGCAAGCAGAGGGTCTGCTGGATGGATTGCCCCAAAGAGGAACGTGTAAGTCAGACTCTCAGCATGTGGTGCTAATACAAAGCACCCTGCTAGGCCCTGTGAGGCATCCAAGGAACAGGAAGGGCTTTGGCTTTAACAAACCCACAGCATGGCCGGGTTGAAAGCCAAGCAGATCTGAACAGTAATGGGCAACATGTGCAAAAAAGTATGCTAACTAAGGGTAGACCCAGCAGCCAAGCTGTCCTTCAGTAGGTGAACAGATAAATAAACTGTGGTACATCCAGATGATGGGACATTACCCAGAGCTAAAAAGAAATCCGCTATCAAGCCAGGAAGAGACATAGAGGAAACTTAAATGCATATGACCAAGTCAAAGAAGCCAGTCTGAAAAGGCTGCGCACTGTGTGATTCCAACCACGTGACACTCTGGAAAATGCAAAACTGTGAAGACAATAAAAAGATCAGTGGTTTGGGGTGAGGGGAAGAAAGATAAATAGGCAGAGCACAGAGGATTTTTAGGGCAGTGAAAATACTCCATATGATGTTATAGTGATGGATGTACGTCACTATACATCTGTCCAAACCCATGGGATACACAAAACCAAGAGTGAACCCGAAAGTAAACTATGGACTTTGGATTATTATGATGTGTCAGTGTAGGTTCAACTGTATCAAAGGTACCACTCTGGTGAGAGATGTTGATAATGAAGGAGGTTATGCATGTGTGGGGGCAGGAGGTATATGAGAACACTGTACCTGCCACTCAATTTTGCTGTGAAGCTAAAACTGCTCTAAAAAAACAAAATCTATTAAAGAAACAAAAAAAAAGCAGACTTCATGGGTATATATAGTAGGAGCACCGAGCAGCCAGAAACAGAGACCGTGTAGGCCGGAGGGAACCAAACCCTCACAGGGGCGCTTAGCAAGGCACTGAGGGATGTGGAGTTTGAATAGTGGGGAAGGAAGGGCAATCGAGATCCAGGGAAAAGAGAGTGAAGGCTGAGTGCCCCAAGTCAGCGCGACGTGTTCTTGCGACGACACCTACATCACCTTAGCTTGAGCGGGAGGATTCTGTGTAGAGGCTGGCTTCATAGGGCGAGGCAAGATTACAGAAGCCCAAGGACATGGATTTGATAAAATAAAAATCTAACATAACCCAAATGTCAGCTGCAGGCACCCTGCCACTAGAGATTCAGATAGGATTGGCTTGAATCTCCATTCCACATCCTGTGGAAAGTTCAATGCCCGCCCCAAGATATTTGCACTTTCTCAGAGCAGTTACATTTTTGTGGTCTCCTCTGCTTCTGGAATTAGTTCAGTTTATCAGCTCTCACCTTCCAGTGCATATGACCCCTCTTCTGACCTGGAAGTGAAATTCAGTCCCTTTCTTTGATTTACTTATACCTCGACCCTCCAAATCTTACAAGACCTTGGCTGACATTTTGAGGAAAATGGACGGAGGACTAACCATGCAGGAATACAGGCAAACTAAAATTTAGTATTAAAAAGTTTGTATTCTTAAGAAATCCCTCTGCAATTTTCCAGCACCTCTGCCTTTCTTCCCTTCAAATTGCTGAGCCCCTCCCTGTGCCTCCGCCTGTTCCCTTGCCCCTTCCTCACGCCCAGAGCAGTTTAGCATCTCCTTGGTTTTCTTGTTTCCTGCCAACCTCAGGATCTCACCTTCCACACCCAAGTCTATCAAGGGATTTTCTGAAATGAAGACAGTTTCCTCCCTAAAAAGAATTCTGATGTCAGCTATTAAGATAATTTTTTTTCATTCTGCTTCATAAAAAATGTTACAGGTATAAATGGCAGGTATAATGGCAGGTATGAATGACAGACAGAGGTGGGGAAACTAAATGCAAGGATGAATGGGAGAAAGGAGACAAAAAAGAGGATGTGAGAATGATTTTGAGGTTTAAAACATTGTCAAAGGAAGGAAAAGAAACAGAGGCTAAGGAAATTCAACCACGTCACATTGTGCTTTCTGGGGTTTTCTGAGTTGGTTCTGCAAGATTTAGCACTGAGACTGGCAGGAAGAAAGAGTTTGGAGAAGAGAGCCATGTTAACAGACACGTGAGTGGCGGACCTCCAGCCAAAAAATAACGTGAGACACCTGAATTCTAACCTGAATTCTGCTCCTAACTTGCAGTGTGAGCCTATTTAACTCACTTCCTCCTCGGGGCCTCCATTTCCTTATCTGTCCAGTAAGAAAGTCAGACCAGAGATCCTTCCTCATAAATTCCATAACCAGACCTTAAAGTATGTTTGCAGTTTGGTTGTTCTTATTGTTTTTGGAGGCTTTTATTAAGAGCAGAAGGAGTGTAGGGGAAAGTTCAATAATTGTGTAGGGAGGGTGGTCGGGATTGTCAAAACTTCTGTAAACATGTGGAACAGAAGAGGTTAGAGTAGCTGATTGGCACATTAGCTAAAACTTAGTTATTCTGATACAGCTGTATTTTCAGGGAAGAAGATGACCCTAAGCAGAAACACAACTAAATGTTCTGAGACTCGGCTCTCCACACCTAGAGAAGGCTGGTAGGTTGGGCCACACCGTCATAAATAGGCCTCTCTCTTATTCTGGTGTCACTTACCTCAGCTTCAGATATTAGGGCAAGAAGGGAAAAACCCACCCACTGAGTTGTTAGCCTTGTTAACAAAATGTGTGCAGTTAGTCCCAAAGATACTCAAAGGACAAAGAGAAACCCTTAATCAATTGTGCTCAGGAAGTGTGAGCTATCATTTAGTTCCTCCTCAGCTAGCCACAAAAGGAAAAATTCTCACCTTTATTGTACATAAGAATTACCTGCCGTGCTCGTTAAAACACGGACACCCAGGGGAAGCACACATTATTGGTCGCCCACCTATCTTAGTTCAGGCTGCTGTAACAAAACGCCGTAAACTGGGGGGCTTATCAACAACAGAAATCTATTTCTCACAGTTGTGGAGGCTGGAAGTCAGAGCTCATGGTGCCGGTGTGGTTGGGTTCTGGTTGGAGTCCTCTTCCGGGCTGCAGACAGCTGACTTGTCCTTGCATCCTCTAGTGGCAGAAAGAGCCAGCTAGCTCTCCGGCCCTTTCTTAGAAGGGCATTAATCCCACTCATGAGGGGATTCCAGCCTCGTGACGTAATTACCTCTCAAATGCCTCACCTCCAAATACCATCACATTAGGTTAGGATTTCAACATACGAATTTTGGGAGGGCACATTCAGTCCATGGTACCACCCAACAATCATTCATTCCCTTTCCTCCTTCCTAACAGAATCCTGATTTTGTTCTGATAATCCTCCTCCTCCTTACAGCCAGTGGCTTCACTCCCTATGCTAGTCAGAGTAAGCCCATTCCCCTTGCCAGTAACAATTACAGTCAGGGAGAGATAGGAAGTCAGCTGGCAGCAGGTTTGGCTACATAATTTGCAAGGCCCAGTGCAAAATGAAAATGCAGGGCTCTTGTTCAAAAAGCAAGAAAAAGCAACCATTAAAGGTACTAAAATATAAAGCTTTTTCCTTTCTTCTGTGGCCTCTCTCTAATCTTGTCATGATTTCTGTTTTGTTTTGTTTTACTGTTTACTGTCATTCTAAGTAAAGAAAAATTAAAATTTTAAATTATTAGCATGAATTTATTGTTTATCTTTTTATTGTATAATACCAGTTTTAAATGCAAGTATAAGACATTTAACTCATACATAGAATCACCGAAATCACACAATTCGTTTTATGTAGCTCCTATACGTACTTTGTTCTCACCAGGACAGTAGAAAAGCTGTACAAAACTCAGCTGTTTTATTTTACTTTTTTTTTTTTGGTGAGGATGATTCGCCCTGAGCTAACATCCGTTGCCAATCTTCCTCTTTTTTTTTTTTGCTTGAGGAAGGCCAGCCCTGAGCTAAAATCTGTGCCAATCTTCCTCCTTTTTTTTTTTTCCTATGTGGGATGGGATCCGCAGCATGGCTGATGAGTGGAGTAGGTCCGTGCCCAGGATCCAAACTGAGGCCACCAAAGCAGATGTGGAACTCCAACCACTCAGCCACAGGGCTGGCCCCCTTATTTTACTTCTTGATGTGCACGTGTTCTACCAACGCTCTGTTGAAGCCTCTGGCTTCCATAACCTGCTTACTTCATACTAGCTTTGAGTCGTGCTGAATTCTGACACGTTCTGTGCTCATGGGACATTGCAAATGCTGTATCCGATAGTGTCAAGGAAGGGCAGACACACATCTTCTCTGATGTGCATGCTCCATCGTTGCATAAGACTTCACTTATAAAACACAAGTTCAAAGATAAAATTCCTAAGAATTTCAAGATAGTGAGAGTCTTAAACAAGCAATAAACCAAATACAAGGTCCTTCTGAGCACAGGGCCCTATGTGACTGCACAGGTGTCATGTCCACGAAGCCAGCCCTGGCAGGGAGCTTCCTGGAACAGGATTCATCACTCTTTTAAAGAGTCGTTCCCTCTGCTGATGCCGTTTGGCTGCTCGTGGAAGATACGGCAGCCATCTTCCAAGCACGAGGGGAACTAACCTGAGGACAAAGCTGACAGAAAGGAAGAGACATAGAAAGGATGTCTTTGAAGAGGTTATTGAGCTTTTGAATTAAGCAGTTCTGGCAGCCACTTTGAGTTGATTCTTCTCTTATTTGCAGCTGAAAGCATTCTAACTTGGCCCCAACCCAGGAACCTACATTTTTAACTAGCTCCCTGGAGGATTCTGATGCAGATGGCCTAGGGATCATATCTGAGAAACTCAGCTCAAAAATGATGGCAAACCTCCAGCTGTATGGGGAAAGCCATGTTTCCATGAGATGGATGACCACACTGATTCAGGTAAATGCCTCAAATGTATAGCTGTGCTTGATCTTACTGTCAATCTTGCCTTTGTACAAAGCTCAGCCCATTCTCTATACTTAATTTCTTTTTTAAAAAGAAAGTTATTTATGATTGCCTCACATCCTGGGAACTAAATAGCTGGAAAGCTTGGTTATATATATATGGTCTTCATTCTATCCCTCCAGGATGATGTGGGAAGATTTTCTGACTTCCTCAGTACCTCATGGAGAAACTGCATGGTATAAAAGTTATTTTAGAATCTCAGACTCTCCAAGGGCTCACCTAACCACTCAGTCCTCATCCATTGACCTAAATAACCTCAAAGAATGGTGGCTGTTGCTGCTGCTCTCCCTAAGTAGGGTCACGGTAACTAACTTCCCCTCCTAAGTAAACAAGGGCCTAGAGTTCTGATCTGTGCTGTCTATGCGGAGCTTGAACTAGGTGAGGGAACAGAGGCACCTACAGCTGGGAGTGTTGAGTAAATGGGGAAGAGAAACCAGCATTCGAGGGTAAAACAGGGCCTGAGACCCAGAGACAGTTCAATTAAAGTATCCAGACCACAGTAGTCTAGAAAGAAAGACCAGGCAAAGCAGCTGCAACCTGAATCAGTAGGACAGAGAGAGAGAGGTTGAGATGGATACAGCCAGTCTCCTTTTCAGGGGAGCCTGTGGTCTCCCATGTGTTTGAGGAAAAACTCATGTGACTCCTCTACTCTCAATACGTCTCTTCTGACACTTCTGGTCACCAAATGCGAGGGCAGGGGGAGATTTCCCACACCAAGCAATTCTGTGACACCACCTGGGTGTCCTACAACTTAACTCAATTCTGACACTATCTGGAGATAGCCTCAGATCCCACAGGTTAAGGGTTCAAGACTGCCCCCACCTCCAGATGCCAATCACAAGTCCAAGTTGATACCTGTGCTTCTGACAAACCAGTTATAAATTGGGGATTCCCATGATCCTCTCCTTTAACTCGCTACTGCAGCTCACAGAACTCAGGGAAACATTTTACTTACTAAATTACCAGTTTATTAGAAGAGGGTGTAACTCAGGAACAGCCAGATGGAAGAGTTGTGTTAAAGTAATCAGACGAGGAGGCCATTGGACTGCAGTGGCTCTAATGCCTTGTTAGGCTATGTAAGCAAACAGAAACCCAAGCCAGAGTCAATTCCTGTAAATGCCTCAAGATTAAGAACCAATCGCAAACAGCCAACTAGGTTTTTCCAGATAAGGCACCCTTAAACTATAGCCAATCAGATAATTTCCTTGCTTTGCTTCTGCATCTTCTCTGTGAAAACCTTGCCCCTATCTCCTGATGGTGGCATGCTCCTAACCACTTCTAGTTTGGTGCTGCCCAATTCGTATCGATGTTTGCTCAAGTTAACTCTTAAAAATTTTAATATGCCTCCATTTACCATTTGACAGATGCATAGGGCAAGGTATGTGAGAAGAAGCACAGGGCTTCCTTGCTCTCTCCAGGAAACTACCCCACACCTCCACATGTTCACTAACCTGAAAGCTCTCTGAACGCCAACCTTTTGGGTTTTGGGTTTGTTTGTTTGTTTGGGTTTTTTTTTTTTTTGAGGAAGATTAGCCCTGAGCTAATGGCTGCCAATCCTCCTCTTTTTTGCTGAGGAAGGCAGGCCCTGAGCTCACATCCGTGCCCATCTTCCTCTACTTTATATATGGGACGCCTGCCACAGCATGGCATGCCAAGTGGTGCCAGGTCTGCACCCAGGATCTGAACCGGTGAACCCTGGGCTTCCAAAGCGGAACAAGCGAACTTAACCACTGCGCCTCTGGGCCAGCCCCCTTTTGGGTTTTTATGGAGGCTTCATCAAGTAGGTGCGATTGATTAAATCATTGACCGTTGTTGACTGATTCAACCTTTAGTCCCTCTTCCCTCCCCTAAGGTAGAGGAGCAGGGCTGAAAGTTCCAACTCTGTTATCACCTGGTTGGGTTCCCCAGGCCCCACCCTTAGGGATTCTCCAAAAGTCACTTCATTAACATAAACTTTGGTGTGGTTGATAGGGGCTTGTTATGCATAACAAAAGATACCTTTATAGCTATTATTACTTAGGAAATTCCAAGGGTTTTAGGAGCTCTGTGCCAGAAACAGCAAAGACCAAATATATATTTCTTATTATAAACCACAATATTACACCGTAGAAAAGGAAGAACTGTTGATGGAATTAAACTGATTCGTTGCAGAGAAAAGAATACAACAAACTTCTTAGTAAATGCATTTGTCTCCCAACAAATTGGTAAGGAGTAGAGGCTCAAATCTTCTATGCAGGATATTAGAGATGGCAATCTTGCTGCAGGAGGGCAAAGGGAAGAAACAGAAGATTGCTTTAAAGCTTCATATGGCCCTCAACAGTGCACTATACTGTCCTACTGCGTCGTGGAGAATCATCTCCGTCTTATAATCTCCCTGAAGGTAAGGACCATGTTTTACTCCTTCGTATCACCACATTGTGGTGAATTTACATTCCCACCAGTTGAACTGACTTGAGTTGAGCTAAGCCACTTCTTAAATGAGTCAGTTTGATTTAGAAAGCAGTAAATCAAACCAGAGCCATTTCTGTGTAGAGGCAAGGTCAACAGGCACCTCCATAAACATGGTACAGGGAAACTAATGTCATCCTACTCAAATGCCTTATTTTAGGCTGTTATCCTTTTGCATTGAAAACAACTAAGAAGATACTATAGTCCCTCCTCTTATCCCCTTGGTATTCTCTGCTCAGAAAGTCTCTCTTGAAATTCTCCCTTCCATAAGTCCTGCGATTCCACCACTGGAGACTTGTTCCTTTGAACTAAGTGTTGCCCTCTCCAGGCCTAGGTTTTAAAATGTAAATACCTCTGGGAGAAGTAACGCATTACATCCCTATTACTTTTATATAAATACATTTAACCCAAGCTTTCCTCTTAATAGCAAGGACTGGGCTCTTCTAGGGGCTGACAATTATCAAAGAGGAGGAAAGAAACAATGCCCAGAGAAGATGGAAATGTATGGGGCAGGGAAGAATGGTGCTCAAGTACAAGTTGGCCTCTGTCCCAATCTTACTGAGGTCTGGCCCTGAATAAAACCAATAATAACAATCGCAGTTGCTTTTATTGCTCATTTTGTGAGATTCATTTCTTCTTAGTAAAACTCCCTTACTTTAGGCTATTATCCTTTGTAATTAAAACAATATATTGTATCCTCCACTTGGGAATCCTTTGAAACACTATGGATGATACACAATGGCACTCTGAAAGCTTTTATTTAGTCTCTCTTGAGTCAAAGCAGAAGCTTCCAGGAAAGATTTATCATGCTAGGTTCAGAGAGTTATCTCGCATAACTCACACGCAAGATACCGGAGCCCTGGGGGAGGTTCACAGCTCCCTTTCTGGTGTGAAGAAGGTGCAAATATAAGATCATCTCCGAAGCTGTCACCAAGCCAAATGATGTATTGCCTGTAGACTTACTGGAGGAAGAGTAGGGGCTCTGACACGAGCAGAGCAGAAAAGGAGGTCTTGTCCCTTCTAAGCAAACTAATCTTTCCCTTACTTTTTTTCTTCTGCTAGGAAAACGTAGTTTCTTTACAGGTACACCTTGTAAAAAGAAAATTTGAACTTAAGGAATCCACTGTTTGATCTTTTCAAGGGGCACCTTCAGTGTCCTTATCTACAAATTGGGTTAAAAACAGTAGTGATGAAGATTAGATGAGGTCATGTGTGGAACAGTTGGCCAGAGCCACACACAAGGGGGATGCTCCGTGGATGTTAGTTCCCTTTCCAACTCGTCTCGACTGACTGTAACCTCAGAACTTACTCGGGGAGCTACCATGCCAAACTCCTAGATTATGTTCCCAACTTCTCCTAGTCTGCCCTACACTTCATTTGTGACAAAGAGCTGCCTCTTACAGGTGAAAAAAAAAAAATGACTTTGATTTCCTAGCTATTCCATAGCCATATTTTCCAAAACCAAAGATTGGAATGCTTGGCCTCACCATATGGATGACTGCGGTTTTTTTCTCCCTTCAGATATGTTAACTTATTTATGTGGCAAGTCTTTTAAAGGCAAAATAATTAAGCCACTTTCAGCTATGTATTCAAAGAACTATCTTTTTGAAGAATGAGATTACGTGAAAAGAAAGCAATTTCAGCAACAAAATAAAAAGTCTTTGATTGACGTTAGGACCATATGAGACAGCACAGTCATCACAGACACACCTTCTTCATTTGCTACTCATTGAGGACTGTCCGAGTTGGTTGCCAACGATGCTATGTCCCTGTCGCAGGCCATGGGTTGACCTTTCTTTGCCAAACAGCCTGGGACATTTTGGTCCTTGGCTGTATGTGCTGCCATTTCCTTAGCCCCACAGATCTTGTGACATATACCCTGAGTGTTACTGAGCTGAGATGCCCAGAAAGTAGCCAGTGTTCAAGTGATGGGAATGAAGGAAAAAATTCTCCAAAAACAGAAACACAAGCAGACGTAAGGTTGAGAAATAAGACAAATTGCTGTATTATTGTTTTGCTTTTGGTGGTTTAATGCTATGGTTCATTTTTGTGTCACTTCTTACATCCTTCAGCGAAGGGAAACACACAGGTCATTCCCATTCCCCCCTTCCCTACCCTTCCTCCCGTCTCAGAGAGAAACTACTTGAGGGCAAGGACTGTGTCTACCAATAAACAATTCAACTAGAAGATACTCCTTAAATGAAAGCCGTAATTACTTAACTAATAAATTTGACATTGAAGTCCAGTCTAGGTGACCTGTGTAGCCATTTCCCTTTGGTTAGCACCATCCTTCACAGAGTTAATCCCCAAATCCACAGAGAATTCTCTACAGCTGCTTTCTCTTCCTCAGATGGAATGGTACCAGCTTCACAGAAGAAGCACAGTGATGTCCATCTCAGCTAGCTCAATTCTCAAATTCTCCCAAAATTTCCAGACAAATCTTATCTATAGCCAGGGCCATCTTTCGAAAAAATTATGTATTGTAAAATGTCTCAAACTCTTTTTTCCCCTATATCTTCTTCTCACCATCACTAGCTGCCCTCTTCTCCCACTTCTGCCATGGCTACAGTGCCCAAGATCTTACCTCTCCTTATCAGAATAAACTCTTGGGGAGATAAAAATTATATTGGATAAATATACATCAGACAGCATGAGTTAGTCTGAAGGAGTGGGTCAGCTCCTGCCTCTACAACTATACTCTAGCCCCTTAGTTAACCATTCTCCCTCCATTCTTAGCCCTGCCCTATTTCTCAGACCTATCCCAAGTCTTTTAGTGTGATAGTTACAAGCACAGGCTTTGGAGTCTGGCTGTGTGACTTTAAACAAGTCACATAGCCTTTCGGCAAAATGGGTACAATAAATACCAACCTCCTGGGGTTATTGCAAGGAGTGAGTGAGATAATATGTACAAAGGGTTTAGTGCTGGGCCTGAAACATGGTAAATGCCCAATAAATGATAGCTGCTGTTATTACTCTTGACTTAAGCAATTTTACCTTCTTGCCCAGACGTCTCCAGTTCTTGATTCTCACCTCAGTCTGGGACTTAGTTTTGACCACTTTCTCCCTGAACCTGCAGCTCTTTGAGGGCAGGATTCTAATTTGTCTGTCTCTGGCGTTCTATATAGTTCTCTATGCCTAGGAAAAAATAGTGCTCAATAAATGCTGAGTGAAGCAATGTGACCAAAACTCTGACTTAGATAAGGTATAATCGGGCTGTCTCCTGGGCTCCTGAATTATTCCCTAAGTTGTAGCTCCTCTTCAATTGGGCTTCTGATTGAATTCCTTTCTAACTCCCCAGTTCTCCAGAGAACACGAAACAGTTTCTCTGCCAAGGACACTGGAGTCCTATCCCTGAGTCACATTTCAGGCTGAGGCTAAGGCCCAGGAATAATCCTAGGCATCAACTCTGTCCCAGGTTCTACATGGTTCATCTGCTAAGGGGTGACGTAAAGTCCAATTCTTTTCATCTCCATCAGCACCTCTCCTGTTGATATGGATGATGGTCATTTTCTTGATCTTAAATAAGGAAATAAAAGCGTATTTTAATAGCATTGCTTTGCTTATTGATTTACACTATACAATCTAAAGTAAAAACAGAGCTTGCTATGCAAAAGCAGCTTCAAGACAAGAATCCTAACATCCCCTTCAACCTGATTTCTGTCCCTAAGTGCCACCAATCTGGAAATTCTAGAGTCATCACTAACCCTGCCTCTTGCTCACTGATAGACCGGTTGTGGTCGGCTCGGGCTGGGGCAGCTCCCCAAGCACCGTCCTGTCCTCGGGCTGGGCTAGAGCTAGGTGCAGTCCCTCTGAAGCCCGAGTTTGCTGGGAGTAGACAGACTTGGGGGGGCGGCGCTGGAGGGGGTGTCTTTTTCCATTCATCCATGGGAAAACCACCCTGACCTTGGGTCTTGCTTCCCTGCGACCTGTCATTGGCCCCTGTCACTCTCCTCTTCCCAGGCCTTGTCCAGAGGATAAAGGAGTGCGTGAAAACAACAGTGAGGGGCCTCCAGGCCTGAGTGTTGATGGATTCCCATCCACAGAGCCCCTTCCATGAGGTAGACATAATTCAGCCAGAAACGGCCTTCTCAAAGCCACAAAAGCCTCTCCCAGGCAGGCGGAGAAGGCTTGCTTCAGCATGACATCAGAGACCTCCTTTCCTACTGTGCAGCTCTCACTGCCTCAAGCTCCCTCCCCAGTTGCCCTGGGTCATCTGCCTCAGACCTCAGGACTCTGCATACGTGTTGCAGGCATTCCATCTATTTTAATAATAGAGCAAAAACAAATAACCTCAGTACAGGGGCAATGATACAAGTCACTGATTGCAAAATCTTTCCTATAATTTCATATTAACATACTATCATCAGTGATGGTAAGGATGATGGCATCCATAAGAAAAAGGGCAGAGTCTGCCCTGGGAAGATGGCTCATTATCTCCACTAATTACTTCTGTGCTTTTGTTTAAGCCATTTCCCAGCCTGGAAGGCCTTGCCCCCACTGACACCTGTCAATTAAAGTCCTACTCATCCTTTAAGACCCAACTCAAATGCTACTTTCTCCAAGAAGCTTTTCCTAATCCTCTGGTTAGAATTGATTGCTTCCCTCTCAACGTTCCTGTGACATTTATTATAGAATATTTCCATGTTTTTATATTAAAATATTATATATTTATTATACAACATTCCTATGTCATTATATTAAAATGTTTTCAAAGAGATATACGGAAGATGATTAGCACACTGACTATCCTATAATCTGTCCTCAATAAAGAAAACCTATTGTTAAGATTATGAATTACACTTTATATCTGGCCCATAGGTCAAGTTTTAAATGTACGTAGTTTGAGGGAAAAAATCAACTTCTCTGGCACTGTAAATCATAAAATCTAGCTGTTCTGGGAACAAATTTGAGAGAAAATACAGATATGAGGCATTCCCCTAGTTTCTTTATCTGCTGAGAGATATACTTCACTTTGTCCAAGAGACATCAAATCTCAGAATTAAATGGGCCCCGCCAACCAGCCTCCTCATCAGCACCACCACCGCCGCCACATAAGACACATAAAATCCCCTCTCCATCATTCCTGCTGTGCTCAAGCTCGCTTCCACGTGAGGCCACTCATTCAACTTTTAAGCAACAATAACAGTAACCATCATAAAAATCGCTCTCATCTGTTGAGTTCCTCTGTGGAGCAGACCACATTCTAGTGCTGCAGTATCTCAGTTAACCCTCATGAAAATAAAAAAGTGAAACAAATTTGCCTAATGGCACAGCTAATAAGTGGCATATTTGGATTCGAACCAAGGCCTGCCTCCTAAGCCTGTGGTCTTACCGTTATGCATTCCTGCTTCCTTAATTGTTGGAAAGTTTTCTAATTTAGGTGGAAGCTGCGACTTCCACCCACGGTTGTAAGTTTTACCCTTTGAGACCACCAAAACGTATCTAATTCATCTTCCACTTACCAGCCTGTAAATAATTAAAAACAGGTGGTCTGACTCTAAGCCCTCTCATCTCCAGGCTAGACATCCTTCAGCTGTTGTCTCTCCTACAAAATGGCTTCTGACCCTCCTCATGGCCTGGCCCCCACCTCCAGAGATGTTTCACTTTGTCCCTGTTGCTCTTCAAAGGCAGCACCCAGAATGAGTCATGCTCTCCACCTGTGACCCGGGCAGCAGTGGGCCAGGCAGAGCTCTTGCTCACTCAGGCACATCGCACCCCTGCTTCAGCGTAGGTCTCCCTCAGTCGTGCTTGTGTTATACCAAGTCACTTCCAGCCTCTACACAGACAGTTGGCTTTTTAGGACTAAGTGCAACACTTCCCATTCATCCCTATTAAATCCCATCTTGGTATATCTGGGACATCACTTTAGTCTATTGAGAGCTTTCTAAACCCTGATCTTGTCATCCAACATAGTCGCTAACGCTCTCAGCAAATTTGATCAGTATGTTCTGTGAACCCATCCAAGTCATTAATAAAAGTGTTGACTGAGACCCTGCAGCAAATGACTGGAGACCTCCCTTAAAGCTGACAAAGATTCGTTAATCATCAGTCTTTGCAGGTGATTGTTCAACCAATTACAAATCCACTTAACTGCACTGGACTCACAAGTCTATATCCTGCTGAAACCCACTAGCCTGGTAACCCCACCAACAAAGGAAATGAGCTTAGTCTGGCGGAACCGGTTCTGAGTGAGCTCCTGTTGTTTTACGAAGATTAGTCTGGCAGGGTGGATCCTGAACCCTCACTGCTTCTCCTGTGGTGTCTGCACATAAGCTGGGAGTTGCAATAACATGATAAATCACCTGTAATCGCTCCCAGAACTGTAACAGCCCAGAGCTCTCAATTACCTTCCCTAACACAAAGCAAAAAATACTTGAATGCAAAAGACCAGCCTGAAGTTGAATTGCAAAATTTATCTTTGGCTCTCTGACGCATTGCTCTGAGCCCTTACCTATGTCATGATATCCTCTTTTCCCTACCCCATATGACTCCTGCGACCTCAGGAGACTCTCTGACCTCCCAAGGCTCCCCACTTTGGTACCTTATCTCATTCCTTCCCTCCCTGAAATGCCCTAAGCTCCAGAATGAACTCTTTCTAAACCGCTGCCTCCTCTGTCTCATTTTCTTAATGTACTGATCTCAGATAGATATAAATGGAAAGCAACTGGATTGAAAGAATTCACATCGAAGTGTGAATGATTAATTGCCCTGCAAGAATGTTTGTATTTTTGAAACAGGAGCATAGTTCACCCCACATAATCTCTAGTTAGTGAATTAGAAGCCATGTGATAAAATTTGGGTAAAGAATTGCAAGCAAAATTGGAAATCTCTTTTGCTGGATCAGGGGGCTTTTGTACTAGCAGAGGTTCTTGAATGTGAAAAACAGAAACTTATTCTGGTTACCTTAAGCAGAAAAGGGATTTAGAAAGGGTATCAGGTGTCACCCTCACGATGAGGAGTCTTGAAATTCAGACATAACCCAAGAAAGGCTGGGCAGCCAAGAACTCATTTAGATCACCCAACAAGAAGAGGCTGTCTAGAAAGCTGTGGCAGGCTCCACTGCTGAGGGACTCTTGTTTCTACTGGACACTCAACACTGAATCCCTTGGCACCAGAATCTCTGCCTCTGCAGCCTTAAACATTTGCAAGTGTCCCAAAGATTCAGAAACCAAAGCACCCATGGACCAAGCCTGGACCACTCCTCCAGTGCCAGAGAGCCAGAAGAAGACTGTCTTCTCCTTTTCGGCTTTCCTAATGGGAGAGTTGTTCTTCTCACCCTCCCCCCTTATTTTAGGATTCAGAAATAGAGCAGCCAAGAGCATGGGAAATGTCCGTATAATTGTTTTACCATGTGCTTTTACTTAGAGTCCGCTCCTTCGGCAGCCATTTCTGGGGGTTAGGAGAAACTTGGCACCTTCAAGAGACATTGAGGGGCAGGCCTGGTGGTGCAGTGGTTAAGTGTGCATGTTCTGCTTTGGCGGCCCGGGGTTCACCAGTTGGGATCCCAGGTGCGGACATGGCACCGCTTGGCAAGTCATGCTGTGGTAGGCATCCCACATATAAAGTAGAGGAAGATGGGCACAGATGTTAGCTCAGGGCCAGTCTTCCTCAGCAAAAAGAGGAGGATTGGCAGCAGATGTTGGCTCAGGGCTAATCTTCCTCAAAAAAAAAAAGAGAGAGACATTGAAGTAAATAATTTAGTACTGCAGTAACATAATGCTCTTACCTCACACTGCTCCCAAGCACATCAGCCAGAATCTTGACAA
Source organism: Equus quagga (assembly GCF_021613505.1). Taxonomy (NCBI): domain Eukaryota; kingdom Metazoa; phylum Chordata; class Mammalia; order Perissodactyla; family Equidae; genus Equus; species Equus quagga. The sequence goes on along the minus strand of NC_060279.1, from coordinate 43,591,708 downwards.
ATCACTTCAAAAAAAAAACTTTTTGTTGGAATATAACAATATACAAAAAAGTGCACAGAGCACAAATAGGTAGCGCTATGAAATTTCACAAAGTGAACATACCTGTTCAAGAAATATTACCAGCCCCGAGGTGTCCCCCACTTCCTCCCCCCATCAAGGAGTCACTACCCCCCATCATAGGTTTGTTTTCCCTACTCTTGGACTTTGCCACATGGAATCATAGAGTGTTTTATCTTTTACGACTAGCTTCTTTTCCTCAACATTTTCTTTGTGAAATTCACCCATACTGTCATGTGCGGTTGTAGTCGACCAACCACTTTCAAACAATTGATATTGCACTAGCTGGCTGTCCCCAGGGGCCCTGGGAGTTACTGACATCGTGTACTGAGGTCAGCTCAGAAAGCAAAACCTCTAAACATTTGTCGCATTCACAAGAAATGTGCACCCAACCATGATTAGTTCTAGTGCACTCAGGTGAAGAATACTGCCTCTCTGTCATAATGGGCTAAAGCCAGGTTAATCTGAGTGATAATAGTAGTGATAAGGATACAAAGAATACCTTAGATTTACAATATGTTTCATGTGAGCTTAAAATAACCTAAAAAGCATTCTCCTCGTTCCTGGAAATGCTTGCACCAGAAACAGAATTCAACTTCACAAGTAGTTAAAGGCCTTGGTTTATTTGAGAGTATTTAAAATGCATGGGGTATGGGCTTGTCTCCATGACAGACAAGAGCCGGCTGTGCATCCGGACATGTCCAAGTGAGCCATTTTCATGCCCAGTGTGGTGGTCTCTAAACACATGAATGGTTTGGGGTAAACTGGGCTTGAGAAATCATGATAGCAAAGGAAGGAAGGGCTACTGGTGTAGGTCAAGATAACAAAACAGGCTTACAAAGAGACTGCTGACGGAGACAAGGGGATGCAGTAAGAGAGGGGCTGGCCATAGGCAGGACAAGGAACGCCGGATGATCAGATGTAAAACATTTATGCTTTCCCAAATATGTGCTCCAGAAAAGCAATCTCTTTGGAGAAACAGGTTGAAGACGAAATTGTACCTCCCTGGGGGTGCCCACAGTCATATGGTAGTGCACTTGTCGGGTAGAGGGATCTCGAGGTGAGAAGCAGGGGGAGGAAAGGGATGGCTAGCAGGGCTTTGTGGGGAGAAGAATTCCTGACTCTCAGCTGTTTATTCTGCAAATGGAAGAAGAAAGTACTTTGCATTCCACAGGTCTCTGTGAATAAAGCCATCGCTTGGAAAGCCTCTCTGATCTTGATTAACTCATACTAATAGGACACAGAGGGGTGGCTGCCTGTCTGAGAGTTCGCAGTTAATGAGGAAGGCAGTGAGGTGACAAGTCTGAAGCCTGGCACTGCTAGGGATGGAGGAAGCCTGAAGGGGCCATGACTTGGCCCAGTGGGCTGGCCTTTCCTCAGTCAAATGTGTCTAATTCTCTCTGCTTCCCATCCCCAGACCAGCCCCAGACTCTGCATCTTTTATACAACTAGATGGGGATGGGTAGGGTGAAACAAAGAGGAAAAAGTAGAAGGAAAAGAAATGGAGAAAAGAAAGAATCTGAGCAAGAAGAAAAAGTTGAAAGACTGGCAGGATTAGGAAGAGAAAGTGTGGGAAGGGAAGAAGGAGGTACATTTTAGAGTCTTATGTTCACACTTCCCCTAAAACCCACGAATTTCCCCCAGTGTGGATGACAGGTGAGGGGAAGCCATGAAAAGACATTGACAGATGGGAGGCAGAAGGAGGCTCTCGTGGGCTGGGAGGTAAAGCTCTGACTTCACACTTCACAGCAGCATTCATTCACACGTGCCTCGTCCCTCTTAGCCTGTCAAGGGCCTTTTGAAAAACAAAACTTGATGTGGAAAATTGAGTCCTCTTCAAGTCAGGTCAAGAGTCTCAACAATTATGCATATCTACGTGCAGGAGGCACCGTTTTAGAAGTTGCAGGGGATAAGAATGAGACAGAAGAGTATCTCTGTCCTCTTATCTACTAGGGAATATAGGACAGATCATGTTAAGGGCCACAGGAGGGGTAGATATTGAATAAGTTATTGAAGACCAGGAAAGGGAAAACTCACCCTGTTCAAGTGATCAGGAAAGCCCACCAAAAGGAAAGTGTATTCAAGAAGAGCATTGAAAGATAAGGGGTGGGAGAAAGTACTTCGATTAGAAAGAAACATCTGAAAGCAAGACCACAAGTGGAAAAACACTGAGCGTTTTTGAAACTATTGATTCTGTGTAGTTAATGTTTAGGGGGCTACAAGATGATGAGGCTAGAAGGAAGAAAAGCCATAGTATAAAGGCATTTGAATGCCAGAGTTTGGGCTTTATTTGGTAAGCAATTGGGAGCCAGTGAATGTTTTTCTGAAGAAGAGTTCTACAATCAAGTTGTATTTTAAGAGGAGTAATCTGGAGGCCGGCCCAGTGGCACAGCGGTTAAGTTCACATGTTCCACTTGACAAATAAAAATGGCAAGCAATAGGATATATTGGAGTATATGAGGAAGCCATTTGGTATAAACCTAATTCGGCCTGACTTCTTTTTTTTCCTTCAAAAGGGCCTGACTGGCTATTGAGCACGCATTGCATATCTGCTTAGACATTTCCTATGGCCAGAACAAAGGCCCTTGAGATAAAGATGCAACTCCCCCCCGCCCCCCACATTAGCATTTTTCCTTAGGCTAGGAACTGATTGCTGCACTCACCTCCCAGCTCACCTGTGACCACCCAGCTGGAGACAACAGACTGCCACCCTGCTGTGTTCACCGAGACAGAAGACCTACCTGCTATTTCCATCAATCGCTGTGCCGACAGAGTAGTCTCCCGACTATTGTAAAAGGGACATTCCAATCATATGTGAAACATCCTCTTTGAGGGTATATAACGACCCTGTATACCCCCCCACCTCTTTGGAGTGCTCTGTTCCTTTGTGGAAAGACTCTCCCGGGTTATAATCCTCAGATTTAAGCTCAGAATAAACTCACCCAAATTTTCATTTATAGATTGGATATGGATTATTTTCGTCGACACACTTCTCAGCGGCCCGGGGCTCACCGGTTCGGATCCCGGGTGCGGACATGGCACTGCTTGGTAAAAGTCATCCTGTGGTAGGCATCCCATGTATAAAGTAGAGGAAGATGGGCACAGATGTTAGCTCAGGGTCAGTCTTCCTCAGCAAAAAGAGGAGGATTGGCAGTAGTTAGCTCAGGGCTAATCTTCCTCAAAAAAAAAAGAAGAGTAATCTGGCAGCAGTGTGTGTAAGTGATCATGATGGCAAACGATTGGAGACAAGGGGGTCCCGTTAGAAGGTTACTGGAATAGTCTAAGGGGAAGTTATAGCCTGAACCAGGCTCGAAGTAATGAAATGGAAGGAGGTAATAGAGATAGATATGTATACTTTAAAATATTTCATTGATAAAACTTAGAGAACTTAGCTATTGACTGGATATAGTTAGTACAGGAAAGGAAGTGGTGACTCCAAGGTTAGTAGGTTAGTATCCAGAGCTGATGGAAGTGCAATGGTGCCATTAACAGAAATAGAAAAGTCAGACTGAAGCTCAGGAGCATGTGTGCAGGGAGACAGAGGGCGAGGAGAGGGCTTCGTTTTTGGGTGTATTGAAATGTTAGTAGGGTGTCTAAATAAACCGTCCAGCAGGCAGTTGAGAGGTAGAAAGTAAATGAGTTGCAGCTGAATATGTAGATCATCTTCATAGCAACAGGAATAATTGAAATCACCAGAAGTTGAAATGCTAACACATAGCTGAGACCTCACTGTGTACCAGGAGCTGTGCTAAGGTAATACACGCCCTGTCTCATTTAACCCTCACAACACCCCATATGGTGGACACTGTCATTATCCATGTTTACAGATGAACAAAACTGAGGGTTGGAGAGGTTAAGTAAAGTGAACAAGGATTTGAACCCAGGTGGTCTAACTGCAAAGCCTGCACTCTTGGCCACCAGGCTCTGCTGCATCTGCAAGGCCTGTTTTGACAGGGCAAGCTTTGGTTGGGGGGGGGGGGGGGGGCACTGGAAATGAATGGTGGAAGAGTGGACATAGCTAGTTGTGAGAGGAAAAAAATAAAGAAACTGAACACAGGATTGGCAGGACCAAGCGAAGAAGATATAAAACCTTACAAATTTCTAAGTCTGGGAGATCCTGAAGAGGATGCCAGGACAGGCTAACCACATAGGAGGGCCCAGGAGGAACTGGAAGGGATGGAATTAGGAGACCTAGGGAAGGAACTAGCCTGGGCAAGGAAGAGAGAGACTCCTCTGGAACCAAGGAGGAGCAAGAAGGAGGAAACACCAAGGAATTCTGAGGAGAAGCTGAGGGATCTGAGGTAGGGGGCTGGGTTTTGGGTTTTGGATTGAATTGTGACCCCCCCTCGAAAGATGTGGAAGTCCTAACCCCCAGTACCTGTGAATGTGACCCTATTTGGAAATAGAATCTTTGTAGATGATCAAGTTAAAATGAGGTCAGTAGGATGGACCCTAATCCAATATGACTGTGTCCTTATACAGAGGGGAAATTTGGACACGGAGACAGACACAGAGAGAGCTCCACATGAAGATGAAGGCAGAGATTGGGGTGACACATCTACAAGCCAAGGAACGCCAGACATTGCCGGAAAACCACCAGAAGCCGGGAGAGAGAGATGGAACAGATTCTCCCTAGACCCTCAGAAGGAACCAACTCTGCCAATATCTTAACCTTGGACTTCCAGCCTCCAAAACTGTGAGAGAACAAATTTTTGTTAAGTCACCCAGTTTGTGGTACTTCGTGGTGGCAGCCGTGGCAAACTAATACAGTGATCTTGACCTTTTCAGGAAATAGAAGACGTGTCCCTCACACCACATAGCCTCTGTAGAGAGAGGCTTCTGCTCAGTCCAGGGCCAACTCAAGCACTGGCTGGTGCAGATAAGAGAGTAACGGCAGCACTTGAGCCAGAGCTCAGGAGAGATGAAGTGAGGAGTCTTCTTCCCTTCCCCCTGCAGGGTTTCACGGAGCAGCTGCTTTCCTCAGCCAGCAGGACTCTCCGGGCACCCTGGGGACAGGGTGCGGGAGTGTGAGGCAGGCACAGTCCCTGAGCTGACCACAACGGAGGCAAGCAAATGCAAGGCCTATGCCTGCAAAAGGGCTCTCTGGGGTGAACTTACAGCTGTGATCCGGGCTCCAGGATATAGGGCTCACCCTGGGGGTCGTCCTTACCATAGGATTGTTCCCAGCAGCTATTGTAGGTTACATGTGAACTCCTTGCAGTGTTATTTTCAGATTGACATTTTTATTTTTTTGAGGAGAAAAAGGAGGAATTCATTTTTATTTTCACGAGGTTTCCAGAAGCCTGGGGTTAGTGCAGGCTGGGAACATGCAGGTTGACACTGCAGCCTGTTGGGGTGGGAGGAAGCCCCAGTGAGGATTAATCTCCTTCCTTAGCTGTTACTCATATCTCTGTTGTCTTTGAGTCTGTCGTTCCCATGTAGCCCTACTGGTCAGGGACTCCTTCTTCCTGTGTGTCTCCTTCTTCCTGACATCACAGTGGCTCACCCCAGGCCTGGCCCATAGTCACTACCTGATGAAGAGAGTGGTGGCTCTGGAACATCTTTAACACTTAGAATAATTATGATCATTCTGAGGAGAGCATGTTTCCATGTTTTCGATTCCAATTGCAGATTTAGAAACAAAACCCATTCAGAAGAAGGACTGAAGCCCACCTAATGTTGAGACATTTCTAACACTATTGACACCACCTATTCCAGCACACCACCTTCCAAGGTCATGAGCCACTGTTCCCCACCATTAGTGTGGTGCCATCAGCTGTCCTGCCTGGAAAAAAAGGGTTATAACAAAACGGGACCCTGGAAGACAGAATTTTAAAATGCAATAATGCACTAGAAGCCTGGAGATGACTTAAGCACAACTACCTGAAAGCCCAGGGTTGGGGTTAGGGGGGTAGAGTATGAAATGGACCAAAATACCAGGCACTTGAAAAATTTCTGCTCCCTGACTAATCAGCAGAGTCTAATGGAAGTCAGCCCAAGCGGGCGAAAGAAAGGGAAAGTTGAAGAAAGTGGATGATTAGGGTAAAGTGGAAACCAGGTAATTAAACATATACAAGGAAGAGCCATGCAACAGACTCTTTAATCAATAAAACAGATCCATGAAACAGAGGAAGCCAGGAGGAAATCATGGGGGCCCGACAACAACGACACCTCAGGGGTATATAGCACTTCACAAGGCACTTTCACATATAATGACCTAGGGAGGGAGAGGCAGGAGTTACTGTGACCACTTTACACGGGGGAAGTTCAGAGATGATGTGTATTTATACAGAGTCACACAGCTAGCAAGTGGCAGAGCTTATTCTCTAGCACTCAGAGTGGAAAAGGATTTCATTAATAAGATGAATGATTATTTTACCTTCATTTCACCAAGGGAGGTGATAAAGAGAGTTCTATCTCCAAATTGTCCACTGAAAGAGACAAACAGTTGTGTTCTCCCCACCGTGCAGCCACACTGTGTAGTTACAGCAATTCTGAGGAGTCAAGCAGACCTAGGCTCCAACCTCAGCTCTCCTACCTACCGCTATAGGCCTTGAACAAGCTCCAAGCTGTTTCCATAAGCACAAAATAGCAATATTTCCTAGAACGATTTTGAGTGAAAAAAACATAATTATGTATGTAATAAAGTTGCCAATATTTACTAAGTGCTTAGTTCTTTAAATAATAAAACTATATTTCCTATCGAAAAACTAAAGTAAATTTTAAACTTTTAAGAAAGAAAATCCTAATTCATTCATTCTTTCTACACCTGAGGAAAGCCTAGTGTCAGGAAGTTCTACCATCAAGACGCTGCTGCGGTCTTCAGATGTTAGGAGCTGAATCACTAGGGGTGGGGAGAGGCCGCCCCCAAAGGGCTGGCCAAGCATAAACAGGGGTGCAAAGTCACACCTCGCTGCCCCAGGTTAGGAGCGCCCAATCGGGTCCCTGCACGGAATCTGATAATCCTGGACCGAAGCTATCCACGCCACCCAGAGCCTGCATGCCATCTCCTGCAATCCCCAAGCAACCCTGTGATGTAACTACTAGTATTATTCCCTTTTCACAGCTGAGGAAACTGAGGCCCGTAGAGGTTGAGCAACTTGCCCAAGATCAAGTCAAATTGGAACCCAGGTTGGTTTGACTCCCAATTCTGTGTGCTAAACCCATGGGTTTCATGAATCAGTAACTTTTTAAAATTTAGGAACTGATATAAAGGTGCCAATTTTGTGACAGATAAGAATGTAATTTCTAAGATATATCATTCATATGCATTTATTCAATAAATATTCATTCGAGTCTACTAGCTTCCAGGCACGGTCTTAGGGGCCAAGGCACAGAGTGAACATAGCCAAGTCTGCCTCATGTCATTGTCATTTATCCTGTTTTAAAACCAAGGATGTTTTAATACCAAAAAGATGTTAGAAGGATGTGTTATTATAAAGCATGAGAAATAGCAATACCATATATAGATAATAGTAATTCCAAACATAGAAGTAGTAATATAAAACATTAAAAAAAGGACCAGAAATAATAATACCAACCATAGGAAAAATACCAAACACTGGAAAGAATGAAGTTTTAAAAGATAGGAAAAAAAAAAATCTCAGAATAAACATAAGTTCTTCCCATGAAAGGACATCTAGAACCTATACCAACAAAACATAGAAAAAGGACAAGATCAATTTTTATTTTCTGATACTAAATCGTATGTATGTGTTTGCCCGTTTGGAGACTGACATTCAACAGTGCAATAATAGGTGGAGTTTGATAGTCCAACTTGTCTAAGTAGTTTATTTCAAATCAAAGTCTTATAGAAAATTGTTTCTCATATACCTATGCAGCAAAAAAGGGAAATAACACTTTTCAAAATTTAGGAACTGATATAGAGTTGCCAATTTTGTGACAGATAAGAATGTAAGTTCTAAACTATATCATTCATATGCATTTATTCAATAAATATTCATTGGTGTTTACTAGCTAACACTGTGTCTCCCAATTTTGGGTGACATAAGTGCTCCCCCACCTCCCACTCTCGCCATTCTTCCCACAGCTCCCAGAGAGACCAGGAAGAAAGCAGGACCAGAGGGCAGGGCAGGGGTCCGGCTAGTTGGGCCTGTGGGGGCTCTGCCCACCCATCTAGCAGCAGTGAGGCGCCCATCTGAAGGGGATGCTGCAGGCGGGCGGGCAACACTTCTGCAAACCTTGGCATGGTCTGAGACTATGCCAGGGAACTCTGCCCCCAAATTTCAGTCCTCCAAAGCCATCCCATCATGTTACTTCTTTCCTTGAGGCCCAAAGACAGCTTCTCTCTCCTCAGAAGGCCCCTACGAAAATGCAAATATTTCTGGGATGTTAAGCCTATCAGCTAACACTTTCCTTATCAGCCACAGCACCTTTGTTATCAGCAAACACCTTGGCTTAAATTATTTGACAGCTTTCCAAGTATGTGTGGGAAAGAGACCCTGCTTTGTCCCTGGTAGGGGAAGGTGAAAGGTGGAGATATGGCTTAGGCAATGCACAGCGAGGAGAATTGTTAGAGGCCAAAGATAAGTCTCCACCAACTTGATCACTTGCTCTCCCTGCCCCACCCTGCACTCATGGGAGAGGGGACAGAGGGAGGAGCCAGTGTGTGTGTGTGTGTGTGTGTGTGTTTTGTGAAATCTATGTAAGGACTTCTGGGAAGCAGACAGCAAGTTCTGGGAAGAGGATTGCAGGAAAGTTTTCGTGGCCTGAGTGGAGTGTGTGGGCTCCCAAGGGAAGGCTGGTCTGTTGTTTTAAAACAAAATTGTGATAGCCAGCTGCTCTCCTAATACCCAAATTGTTCTTGCTTCCCTTCTAAAAGGCCATTTGAAAATTTGCCCTTGTCCACTCTAGGTCAGTTTAAACACTCAGTAAGTAGTTACAATGTGACAAACTCCGCTGATATGAGGTGCTATAGGTTACAACCAGGTCTTGGTAGCTGGGGACAGTGAGCGATGGCCCATGCAGGTAGGTGGGGTGTATTGCTGTCAGGGGCTGACCACTGAACCAGGTCCTGCTCCCCAAACCACACTTTGCAGCCGTAAGCTCAGCATGGATGGCATCCACTCCCCTCCCCTCTCAGTAGCATCAGTGACAATCTACACGTGTATACGCCCTCTAGCTCTCAGCATCATTCACTCCATTTTTTTTTTCTCCGAAATTCTTCTAGGTATTTTCCATTAATATGTTTTAGTGTGGACCCAGGGGCCATGAAAGAGGCAATCACTTACTAAAAATAATATTTTTAAATAATATATAATACTTCAATAATTGGTCACAACAAGATAAGGGTAGTGGTCAATATACAAAATTATAAACACCTCATCACATCACTATAAAAATATAGTATTACTTTAGTGTGTACACAGAAAAGGAAGCCAGAAAATACACCAAAATATTAAGATGGTTAATATTAATATTAGCACTGGTTATCTCCGGGTACTGAGATTGAGAGTGACTTCTCTTGCCTTTCCTCACATCTGTACCCTTCTCCCCTGATCCCCTGCCATCACTCAGTTAAGTCACTGTCGTCTCTCACCTGAACTCCTACAGCAGCCTTCTAACTGGTCCCACTGCAGCTGGTCTTGCCAATTCACTCACTATGTGGAATCAAGAGCAGTCTTCTTCAAATGCAGATCTGGGGATCATGGAGACAAGATGACAAACTGGCCCCAGCTGCTGGTTCCTTCCCTGAAACCCAATCCTGAAGATTCGCAAGAAGCAAATGTGAGCCTGATGGATCCCAATACTTATTGTAAAAACTGTTTGTTTGTTTGTATGCTTGTTTGTTGGTTGGTAAAAAGTCCAAAGTTAGTTAGATCTTGGGGGATATAGCAAGTGCAGAGAATGGCAGCCCAGAGCAGACAAAGAATAGAAAATTTGGTTGAAATATTAGTTTTCTATTGCTGTGTGACAAACTACCACACACTTAGCTTAAAAAACATACATTATTATCCCCCAGTTCCTGTGGGTCATGTTCAGGCATGGCTTAGCTGGGTTTTCTGCTCAGGGTCTCACAAGGCTGCAAGCAACGTGTCAGCCAGCTACACATTATTCTGGAGCTCTGGGGTTCTCTTCCAAGCTCATATAGTTGTTAGCAGAGTTCAGTTCCTTGTGGTTGCAGGACTCAGGTCCCTGCTTTCTTGCTGGCTGTCATGGGGGCCTCTCTCAGCTCCTAGAGGCCCCCACAATTCCCTGCCATCTGGTCCTCTCACAACCTGGCCACTTACTTCTTCAAGGCCAACAGGAGAAGCTCACTCTCTCTTTCCAGTCTGCTAAGATGGACTCTCATAAAATGTAAGGTAATCAGAGGAGCTGTTATCTTAAGATAGTCACAGGTCAGGCACACTCAAGGGGAGGGGATTATACAGGGTATATATAACAGGGGGCAGGAATCTTGGGAATCATCCTGGAATTCTGCCTAACCCGGTGGACCCTCTGGTCCCTGGTGATTCACGTCCCTCCCACATGCAAAATCCATTCACCCCATCTGTTATGGGCTGAATTGTGTCCCCTCAAAATTCATGTGTTAAAGTCCTAACCCCTGATACCTCAGAATGAGACTTATTTGAAGATAGGATCTTTAAAGAGACAATTAAATAAAAAATGAGATCATCACGGTGAGCCCTAATCCAATATGACTGGTGCCCTTATAAAAACAGAAAATTTCAACACAGACATGTACAGAGGGAAGACCATGTGAAGACGCAGAGAGAAGACAGCCACCCATAAGCCAAGGAGAGAGGCCTTCAAAGAAACCAACCCTGCCGAACCATGATCTTGGACTTCCAGCCTCCAGAATGGTGAGAAAATAAATTTCTGGTGTTTAAACCGCCCAGTCTGTGGTACTTTGTTATGGAAGCCCCAGCTGACTAATACTCCATTCCATGATCCTCCCATTGCAACATCAGCAAAATCTCATTATGTAAATCTAAATCTTATTATCTCACCAATTTGAAGTCCAAAATCTTATCATCTAAATCAGGTGCTGATGAGGATCCTGGGTGTAATCTATTAAGTACAGCTCCTGGGGCACAATTCCTTTCCATTAAGGACCTGTGAAACCAAAAAAAGAAGTTATCCCCCCCAATGCACCCAACATACAAGGGTAGGACAATCGTAGCTATAGACATCTGATTCAAAATTGGGAAGATGGGGGATAAAAAAGAGTCCCTGATCCGTCACAGTTCTGACAATCAGCCAAGCAAATGTTAGATTTCCTTGATTAGGTTTCAAGGCATGGGAATAAACTCTCTATGGCTCTCCACCTCCTGGACTCTGCATTTTGCCCTCTGAGTCATCCTTCCTTTTCCAAGAAAGGTAGCAGTGTTTGCAGCTGAGTAGTATTATCAGTCTCCTTCCTGCCACTACCTTAGGGTCCTCTTCTAAGCCTGACATGGAGAGCTAGAGCTAGAGTGAGGAAGGCATCTTTGCAGGTGAGGGGATGGCCGTGGAGATGGGAGATTGGTTTCACACAGGGGTATTGATTAGGTAATTAAGTATGTTATAGATAGTGGGAGCCAGGTTTCTCATTATCAGAATATGGAATTACAGGGGCCGGCCCCGAGCCGAGTGGTTAAGTTCACACACTCTGCTTTGCTGGCCCAGGGTTTTGCCACTTTGGATCCTGGGCACGGACATGGCACCACTCATCAGGCCACGCTTGGGTAGCATTCCCCATGCCACAACTAGAAGGACCCACAGCTAAAAAGAAAACATGCAACTATGTACTGGGCTGGGGGGGAGGGGGGGAGCGGTTGGGGAGAAAAAGCAGGAAAAAAAAAAAAAAAGAAGATTGGCAACAATTCTTAGCTCAGGTGCCAATCTCTAAAAAACAAAAAAGAAAAGAAAATGGAATTACAAATATGGAAAAGAAGAAAATTAGAATGAACTCTGTGATGCTGGATTGGAATTAGAGGTATAGTTTGCAATATATATAGCTAGTTACAGAAATATAGAATTATGTGTGTGTGTATATATACATATGTAAATTCCTTAGCTCTGTCCATTGAGAAGTCTTGGGAGCAGCAACACCACAATAGCAATAACCACACCAGTTGCTCAGCTCCTGGCTTCTAAATACCATTCTCCACTTAAAGGAACTAGGGCTCTTAGAGAAATGTCTGAGTTCAAGGCTGGGACAGGGAAAGCATAAGATGATCCTACAACATCTTCCTTTGAAGAGGCAAGAAAGTACTCAAAGAATGATAGGACTACATCAAAAACACACAAACACCAGCTTGAAGAGGCTTCCAATGACCCAACTGGAGACAAGTTGAGTATCAGAATAAATAATGATAATAAAAGATTATAATTCATTGAATAAAATAGGAAAGAAATGATAAACCCTTACAGCTATAAAATAATAAATGAATAAATTGGAAGTTTGAGGATAGGATAATTACATAGTTTCAAATTTTTTCATACAAAATAGTTATTAATTACAAAGGCAAAATAAGTAACTTGAGACTAGAGAAGCCTGGGGACCATCATCTTAATAAAGCAACCAAAGTTAATCATCAGTAATAGGAAAAATTGAAATTTTGTACCATCTGGTATGATGCACTGAGAAGAACACAGCATCACTTCTGTGTTATTCCTTCCAAAACTGCATAACTTGAATCTAATCTGAGGAAACAATAGATGAGCCTAAATGAAGACACACTTTACAAAATAACTGGCCTGTGGTCTTCAAAAGTGGCAAGGACGTGACAGTCAAAGAAAGATTAAAGAACCATTCCAAATTGAAGTTAACCAAAGAGACTTGACACATGCAACATGTGATTTTGAACTGTACCCTTTTGATATAAAGAATATTGTAGCACTTGACAAACTTTGAATGGGGTCTGATGGCAGCGATGTATTGAGGCTTATTTTGTGATTTTGTTGATTGTATTGTTGGTATACAGAAGAATGTCTTTATATGTAGGAAATACACACCAAAGTTTTGAGGATATTAGGGAATCAGGTTGACCATCTATTCTCAAATGGTTAAGGGAAAATAGTTACTTCTACCATACTTGTAGCTTTTTTGGAACTTTGTAATTCTTTCCAAAAGTATTCAATAGAAAAGTATGCTATTCTCTTGTACATTGTTGGTGGGAATGCAAAATGGCACAGCCACTATGGAAAACAATATGCAGCTTCCTCAAAAAACTAAAAATAGAACTACCATATGATCCAGCTATCCCACCCAAAGAATTTAAATCAGGATCTCAGAGAGATATCTGCCACCACATGTTCATGGCAGCATTGTTCACAACAGCCAAAATGTGGAAACAACCTAAATGCTCATCCACAGATGAACAGATAAAGAAAAATATAGTATATACGTAGACTAGAATACTATTCAGCCCTTAAAAAGAAGGAAATTCTGCCATTTGCAACAACGTGGACAAACCCAGAGGATGTTACACCAAGAGAAACAAGCCAGTCACAGAAGGACAAACACTGCATGATTCCACAGAGATGAGGAATCTAAAATAGTTAAACTCATGGAATTAAAGAACATAACTGGTTACCAGGGGCTGGGAGGAGGGGAAAACAGGGAGTTGCTAATCAACAGCTATAAAATTTCAGTTATGCAAGATGAATAAGTTCTAGAGGTCTGCTGTACGACATTGCACAATATATACAGCAATACTGTATTATACACTTAAAAATCTACTAAGAGGGTGGATCTCATGTTAAGTGTTCTTACCACAGTAAAATTTTTTGAAAGAAAAGTATACCATTAAAAAAATAGGCTATTGGGGCTGGCCCCGTGGCCGAGGGGTTAAGTTCGCGCGCTGCGCTGCAGGCGGCCCAGTGTTTCGTTGGTTCGGATCCTGGGCGCGGACATGGCACTGCTCATCAGACCACGCTGAGGCAGCGTCCCACATGCCACAACTAGAAGAACCCACAATGAAGAATACACAACTATGTACCGGGGGGCTTTGGGGAGAAAAAGGAAAAAAATAAAAATCTAAAAAAAAAAAAAAAAAATAGGCTATGGTCTGACTTCCCGAGGCAGGCTGTCCTCCATCTCTGTTGCAGGTCATTTCCGATATGTGAGAGTAAAGAGCGGTAGCTTGTTGCTGGTCTCAGGCTGGGGAAAGGAGCTGCTATTGTCAGCACAGCAGCAGCTGTCTGAGTGTGGCTCAAGGTTTTCTGTCCACATTTCTGCTTTAACTTCACTAACAAGTCGTTCTCGCCATTCTCAAAATATGTGCCCTATCCGTAAGAGAGTCACCAAATCAAAGACCCAGGTCTGGCTCTAAAATGGCTCGCATTCTTTAGACTACACATCTCTGTCTGCTCCTGAATCTTCCTAATCCAATCAGGCACCTGGGTCTCCTCCGAAATAGATTTACTTGTTATGACAATGTGGAGAATGTTGCTGACTTTTGCATGAGATTTCCGGCTTCTCTCCACAAGTGACTAAACTGGTTACAGCTAATTCAGCGGGGAGGTAACCAGCTGTTTTTGCACAATCCTGTAGCCATTTTCATGAGTTAACTTGGGAGCACTGTACACCCTTGAAAAGAAGCATACGGCTCTGGTGCCGGATAGCTTTAGTAGGATTTAGCAGCCTCAGCAATGAACTGAATATAAAGAAACCTAAAATCTGTTAACAGCTGCTCCTGAAAACATCCATGCAGTCTTGGGGGAGATAAAGAATCTCTCTGTTCTTGTGGGTGATATGATGATAACACCACTAACCCATACCTTTTGTCAAGGTGTGTGTGAGGATAAACAGAGTGTGCTTAGAGGGTGTCTGGAGTTCTTTATTAAGAGAACAGTGTATAGCCATAGCACTGTATTTATTCAGTGCCTAGTGGAAGGGAGCAATTTTAAACCCTAGCCCTGGTAAATAAAATAGGGATTGTTATTATTAACAGTTACATTATAGATAATAGTTTGTGTTTAATCATTTATTTATTTATTCGACACATATTCATTGAGCACACACACTGTGCTGGCCACCATACAGGCACAAAGGATGCAGCTATGAATATGACAGCACAATATCTGCCCTCATGGGGCATAGAGTCTAGCGGGAGACACACAACTAGCCAGTCCTCGCAAGTGTGGGAGTGACAATAAAAAAAATGTTTTAACTTTCAAAGAAAATGGCTATTATTATTAGGCAAGTAAGAATATCACAGGTCTGAAGAGGATTTGAGACCCAGCTCTCCTGCCCACTGCTACATAAGCCCAGAGAAGTTACTTAACTTCTGACAGCCTCGATTTCATCAGCTTTCTCTGAAAATCGGTGTAGCAACATCTGCACACTGTCTCTCATGAGGTTCTTGTGGAGTCCAAATCAGACCGTCAACGTGGAAATAATTAGAAAACTCAGAGAAGTGAGTTTTTATTGTTCAGAGTCATTACACAGCACTCGAAAGTGGTGGTTTTAGTTTGCCCTGACCACTCTGGGGGGAAGGATCCAAGTGTGTTACAAATCTGTGTCACTCTGCTTGCTAGAAGTGCCCATGCCAAGCTCTACCAGGTGTTGGAGGAGATGGCTGTAGCCAGACATCACAGATCCACCATTGCCTGCCTCTGCCCACCGGCCTCAGCCCTGTCCTGTTCAACATTTTTAACAATAAATTGGATGAAAACACAGGAAGATGTTTATCAATGTGCAGCACAAATGAAGCTAAGAATAGAAAATAGAAAGATTGACAGTGTCAGGATCTAAAATGATCTCCCCAAGATAATGAGATGAAATATAATCAAGATAAATGTAAAGTTCCATATTTAGGTTCACAAAATTAACTGCACCGCAGCACCAAAGAAAAGACAGGAATGTTGCTCTACTCTTCTTTTGGTGTTTCACACGTGAACAGTGTTCTGCTGTTCCCAGAGCACTTGCATCTCCTTTAAGCCCTTAGGAAGTTAACTTTAGTGAATCCAATATGTTAGATAAAAATTTACTCTTTATTTATCCTTTTGGTTGCAAATTCAGTATTTCCTGATTTAGGTTTAATTAAGTCTGAGTCCATGTATATTACTGAGTAAGGCTGTATTCTAATCCTTGTCACACGTAAGAGTGTCAATGGTGTGTCCTGTGCCCAGGATTAGACAGTGAGGCACGGGTGGGGCTAGGAAGGGACATAAGATTTCCTTTTAAACTCAGAAGCGTACCTTTTCTTTAACGTCCATCTCCTCTCAGAAACTTTTCCCAGTTGCAATTAATCATTTTTTCACTATATTCCCATAGACAGACAAATACATGTCTGTGTGTGTCTATGTCCGTCTGTCTGTATAGGACTGTTCACTGTCTTGAATTAAATTCACTTACCCTGCACCAGCCAACTCATCCACCCCAAACTCCACTCTTGATTATAGCCTCTTGAAAGATAAAATCCATGTTTTATACCTTTGAAATCTTCAACACTCTAGCACAGAGATTTGCACATATTAGGTACTCAGTAAATATCAGCAGAATTGAGTGACTATAATGGAGCACAGGCTTTGCAGTCACGCTTGAATTTGAATCACTGTTTAGCTGTTTACTAAGCTCCATCTAGTTACTTTTCCTCTCTGATTTTTTTTTTTAGTCTTTAAAATGGGCATATAGTAACCACTTTATAGGGGATTTTCTGAGTATTAAAAGCTAACAAAATTCATAGGCTAAATAACTATTAGTACCCTTCCCCTTTGATTTCTAGCCCATTGGCGTTACTGAAATCCTGAGGAGAGTTTCTTTAAATGGAATAATACAAATAAGGCACCTTAACTCTGGTCTGCCCAAATTCCTGTACAGAGATCAGATATCAGTGGCTTCTGGTCCCCAGCAGCCCACAGTCCCTGCAGACTCTCCCAGTCCCTGACTAATCCTGGAGTCATAGCGAGGCAGCTGTTTTTCTATAAGTCAGCCATGCAGGGCTATATGAGAAGCACAGGGTTTCTTTCCCCTGCCACTCCCCTTAATAGCATTCCGTCTGCACAGAACCTGGCTCTCAGGCCTCACAATTGTTTGGAATTCAACGAATGTTTGACTGCTTACTGCGTTTCAGGAACTGTGCTAGGGCCAAAAGAGATTAAAAAGTTGACTAAGACATAATTCTACTCCCAAGGAACTCAGCCCACTGAGAGTTGGGGAGCATATTTGTACAAACTAGTCTCCCGTAGAGCAGAATATGATAACAGCGAATAAAAAGATATGCCCCTGGGGGCTCTCCAGGACTCCAAAGTGGAAGTTCTACTCTAGATCTGGTTGGAAAAGGCTCTGCAGGGATAATGGCATTAGAATTGTGCTTATAAGGATTATCAGATGGCTATAGATGTGGAGAGGGCATTTACGTGGAGGAACTAGCCTAAGAAATAGAGGTGGAAAAGAATGGGAGGTATTCGAATGGCAGCCAACACATGATTTGGGCCAGAACCTAGGGCATAAACAGTGGAGTAGCAGTCAAGAAGCCTGGTATAGTAGGCAGCTTCTGAAATGGCTCCCAGTGATCGCCTCCTTATATTCACACCCTCCTTGTGTAATCCTCCTCCCCTCACCCCTGTCTCCACGCAATAAGACTATGAAAGACTGGACTGACTTTCATCTTGTCCATATTCTCTCTCTCTCATTTGCTTTGATGGAACCAACTGCCATGTTATGAGCTGCCCTGTGGAACAGACCAATTGGCAAGGAACTGAGAGGGGCCTGTAGCCCATAGCCAGGGAGGAACTGAGGCCCTCAGTTCAACATCCCACAGAGAACTGAATCCTGCCAACAGCCACCAGGTGAGCTTGGAAGCAGATCCTGCCCCAGTCAATCCTTGAGAGGATTGCGGCTCCAGCCAATGCCTTGATTACAGTCTACGAGAGACTGAGCTGGAGGACCCATTTAAGCCATACCCTGATTTCAGACCCACAGAAACTGTTGGATAATAAATGTGAACTGTTTTAAGCCACTGAATTTTGGGATAATTTGTTATGCAGCAGTGCATAATTAATATACCTAGAAAGGATTAGAGACAAATTTTGGAGGACAGTCAGTAGCTGACTGATATATCTTGCCTGTATCTGATAGGCAACTGTGAAATATTAAAGGTTGTGAGTAATGACGTGACCAGAGACAGGTTTTTCAAACACTGACCCGGCAGTGGTGCACAAGAGGAATTGGAACACGAAGAGAGAGACTCCCAATTTAAGAAATTACACAAAACTCTTGATGAGCACATGATTCCCCGATGAGAAGCAAAGACTTGAGCAACAGCAGCAATGAAGAGGAGAAGGAAAACAGGAAAGATATGAATTAGACTCATTTTGGTCTTGACTATAGACAGAATGTGGGGGTAAAGGAGAGGGAGGAAATTAAAAGAAGATTCCAAAGAATAAGAAATAGGAAGCCAGAAATATAGAACCATCATTTACAGAGATGAGGAGCACAGAAAGAAAAGTGGGTTTTGAGGGAAAGATATTGAGTTCAGCTTGTTGACCTGTTGAATTTAAAGTGCCACTAAAATGTGAAAATGAGTTTGATACTCAAGACTGAAGTTGAAGCCAGAAGCTTGGGAGTCACCTACATAAAGGTCAGAATCTGATCCTAATGGGCGCCAAGGTTACGAGTCAGAGTTCAAGTAACCCAACAACAACCTTAACACAGCATAAGAAGGTGAGGGATCGTGGTTACACACTTTTCATCTTGAAATCAAACAGATCACAACTTGGGGGAAGCACTGGCTTGTTGCTGATGATGCCGGGAGCCTGGCATCTTGCTGGGGGAACCAAGGACATAGTCTGTGATTCAACTGGCCCTGACAAGGGTGTATACATTTTCTTGCATGAATATACCAACAACCAGCCCAGGGAGTGATATAAAGCCTTCGGATCTCATTCCAGAGGTCCATTCAAGACGAATACTTATATTCATGTTGTTAAAAAAAAAAAAAAGGTTATCTCATAGAAACAGAAAGTAAAATGATGGTTTCCAGGGACTCGGGGAGTGGAGAATAAGGAGTTGTTGTTTAATGGATATGGAGTTTCAGTTTTGCAAGATGAAAAAGTTCTGAAGATTGGTTGTACAACAATACGAATATGCTTAACAGTACTGAACAATACAGTTAGAAATCGTTAAGATGGTGAATTTTATGTTTTTATGTGCATTTTACCACAATTTTTTAAAAAAGAGATTATCTAGGAATTTCTGGCACCTCATGAACAGCCTTCTGGTACTATCAGAGAAAATAATTAAAAAGCTACATTTACTGACAACCTCCTACATGCCATGTGGTTGTAAATCAATCCTCATGAAAATCCATTGAGATAGGCTACTGTCATTCTCAGAGAGGCTAAGAAATATGCACGAGATACACAGCTGATGAGTATCAGAGGCAGCATTTGGGCTAAGGTCTCTCTGATTCCAATAACATGCGAGTTCCTATGCTACACTGGTTAAAATGGAGAGGGAAAGCAAGCTTAAAGAGATGGAAGACAACTTTAGGTGGGGAGAATGGGATTAGGAGGATGTCATACAATTTTAGAACAGGAACCATGTTTTATTGTTCTTTGTAACTCCCACAAAGCCCAGCATGGTGCAATGTACATCGAGGCCTTCAAGAAATGTTTTTAAATACATAAATGAGTGATGAATAATCACTATTAAAAAACAAAACAAAAGGACCTATTCCCTTCCCCCCTACAAACTAAGGTAACTCTTTTTCTCTGGCTTTCAGACTAGCCAATCAAAAACAAGTTTATTCCAGATGCAAAAGACTCCTGGGACTTCCAGTTTCCAGTCCACCATGTAAAGAGCTTGGAAGTCATCACTCACCTACTCACAACTAGAAAATAGCTAAACTGAAAATCAAGCACTCTTCTCAGACCAGTCAGAGACCAATTGAGGTCACAAGACAAACTGCTGCCCTGAAAACTGGAGAGACCTATAGGCAGTGTGGGGGCCTGGAATTGGCCACCCCAAGATATGTCTCTTTGACCTTATCTCTAGAAACTCTTAATCAATGGGGAAGGCAAGGACTTAAACCTTCATTTGTTTATTGTGCTTGTCTGGTAACCTCCTGTAACTGACTCCCCCACCCCCAACATCCTCCTTTGTCTTCAGCTGGATATGATATTTCAGCTGTGGTGGTTTCAGCCATTTTGGCGAGTTGCTCAGCTTGCCTGAGCAACTCCCATGTATACATTGACAAATAGAAATGGCAAGCAATAGGATATATTGGAGTACATGAGGAAGCCATTTGGTGTAAACCTAATTCGGCCTGACTTTGCTATTTTTTCCAAAAGGGCCTGACTGTGGCCATTGAGCACACATTGTATATCTGCTTTAAAACATTTACTATGGCAAGAACAAAGGCCCTTGAGATAAAGGTGCAACTTCCTTCTCCCTCCCAACATTGGCATTTCCTTAGGGATTAAGCATCCTTCCCTAGGCTAGGAACTGATTGCTGTGCTCACCTGTGACCACCCAGCTTGAGACAATAGACTTGCCTCCTGCTACGCCCTCCGAGATAGCAGACCCACTACTTGCTGTGTCCATCAAGCAATCTTGTGACTATTGTGGGAGGGACATTTCAGTCATATGTGAAACACCCTGTTTGGGGGGATATAACCACTCTGTGCACCCCACTTCTTCAGTGCCCTTTCTTCCTTCGGGAAGAAAGGCCCCAGGCCATGGTCCTCATAAAGCCTTGTTTAATTTTCTCCTGCTGTTCTGTCTCATGTGAATTTAATTCGTTCTCTGGCCAGACAAACCCACATTGGGTAGAGGAAATGTCTTCCTCCCCTACAGCAGATGCAGAGAGTCACTGTTTACCGGGAGCAGAGGCCCATGCTGGAGCCTTACCTGTGGGAACACTTAAACTGTAATGGATGAATTGCTGGAGGTTTAGTGTGGACTAGCTTGAGAGTTAAAAACTGAAGGAGTGGCACTCTTACGGGGTCTCCCACACTTTCTTGAGTTTTACCACCAGGAGCCTGACCAGATTCTCACTGGGAAAATTGGAGGAAAATTCCCTCATTCTTCCAACTTAGGGGTGAAGGGTAGGAAAAGTAACTATTTTCAAATATTCCCAGAGTTCTCTGTTCTCCTTAAGGCCTTCCCTCAAGGGAAACTATTTTACCAGAGCCTAACCAACCTGGGGGAAGGAAAATGCCCAATTCCTGCCCCCTCCAATCTTCCACATGGGGGAGGAGAAATACTCAACTCCACCTCCCTCTAGCCTTCCATGACCCTATTTAAGAAAAGAGTCTATAGGGAAACCCAAAGACAACAGGGGAGACAAAAACAAGGACACTAGAGGAAATTTTATCCTCTGACACCACAGCAAACAGTAAATACAGCCTAACTCCTAGCCAGATAAACACAAAGCCTCACACTAAAAACCAATCTACCTCAGTTCCTTTTCCCCAGATACACCATGTCTGCCTCTCAACAAAAAATTACAAGGCTAAAAGACAAAAACCTACTCTGAAGAGTAAAAACAAACAAAAAAAAAGCATCAGAACCAGACTCAGTATGGCAGAGATTTTGGAAAAGGCCTCTGGAGGATCCTAGTGGACCCCATTTCTGTGGGAGGAGGGTCTTTTTTTACCTCCTGACTCTGTGATCCTGGACAAGCTTCTTTAAAGTTGGTCCTGCTGATGCTTCCTCCTCAAAGTCTGGCATATCCACACTTTCCTCTTTATTCTGTTGCCCCTGAACCTAGGCCCCCACGCCACTTGGATTATTGTGTAATCTCCTAACTGTTCAGCCTGCCTCCCCCTCTAGGCATGCTACACGCTGCCCCAGATTGATGATTCCAAGACACTGAGCACATAACCTTTAAGCCATGCCTTTAAGACTCCAGTGGTCCAGAATCAAGTCCTGAAGGAGCCCTCCATGCTAGGCCATCCCCTCCACTGCTTCTGGCCTCCCTCCCCTGCCGTGTCACAGAGGCGTGCCATGATCATGCCCAGCGCCTCCCTGCTGCTCATGCCTTTTGCACTGCCTCCTTCTCTTCTCTCCACATATCCATGTGTGGGTGATCTTCCAGGCACAGCTCAGTTCCTCCCCATCTCTGTGAGGGCCTCGGTCCTCTGTAGCCATACCTTCCTTCATACTTTTTAACTTTTTTCTCTACTATTCATTTAAACTTTATTATTCATTATTGATGACACCAAAGAATTATGTAAGCTGTTTGTTCACTATGTACCACGTACTTCACAAAGTTACATACTTTACATACTCATTAATAATTAATCATTAGTCCTAACCAAATTCCCATGCAATAGGTGCTATTATCCTCATTTTTCAAATGAGGAAATTAAGACCCAGAGAGGTTATGCAACTTATCCAAGGTCACATCAGCTGAGAACTGATAGAGCTGGAAATCAGATTCAGGTCTGTGGAACTCCAGAACCTGGGTTCTTTTTATATTATGTGACTTCTCGTTCACCCTACCATTATTAATTCAACCAACAATCATGGTGTACCTATTATGTGCCATGCATTGTAGCAAGTATTATAAGATGGTCAAAGACAAATTAGATACAGATCCAGGCTCCAAAGTGCTTGAGATTGTAGGGACCTGAAATTGGCCACCCCAAGATATGCCTCTTTGGCATCAGGATTATTTGAGGCTGATTGCTTTTGATAAACTGGGACAGGGAAGGAGGCTCTGAGGAATGACACTTGCCCTTTGTTAGGACACTTACATTTGTAAGGTAAATCTCTATCTGTAAAAGGTGCCTCCCTCTCTGTACCAGGAAGAAGAAAGGAGATGACCTTCTCTCTAGAAACTCTTAATCAATGCCAAAGGCAAGGACTTAAATCTGCATTTTATTGTGCTCCTCTGGTAACCTCCTGCAGCTGACTTCCCTACCCCTCCCAACGTTAGAATCTCCTTAAAGATTAAGCATCTTTCTTTAGGCTGGGAACCGATTGCATCGCTCATCTGTGAACCCCCAGCCCGAGGCAACACACCTGCCACCCCACTGCGTTCACTGAGACAGCAGACCTATCTGCCGTTTCCATCCAGCACTGTGCTGACAGAGCAGCCTCGTGACTATTTTAAAAGGGACATTTCAATCCTATGTGAAACACCCTGTTTGGGGGTATATAACCACTCTGTGCACCCCACTTCTTCGGTGCCCTTTCTTCCTTCAGGAAGAAAGGCCCCAGGCCATGGTTCCTCATAAAGCTTTGTTTAATTTTCTCTTGCTATTCTGTCTCATGTGAATTTAATTTGTTCTCCGGCCAGACGAACCCACCTTTGGGAAGAGGAAATGTCTTCCTCCCCTACAAGATATACTCCTTTATGTTGTCATTTCTCTTTTTCTGTATTTTCTGTCTTTCCATGCCTGGTATAACTATACCTGCACACAGTGGAGGATCTTTTCTGCCAGACTGTACGTGCATGAGGTCAAGGATGGAGGTCCCTCGTAAGCACTGCTGTGTTTTCAATATTTAGCACAGTATCTCCCACATAATCGATACTCAAGAAATATTTGTTGAATAAATGAGTGAATGAATGAAAGAATATAAAAGGGGATGAGGATGTGGAAAAAGAGGAGGGCGAGGAGGCAGAAGATAAAGTCCTTCCTTTCCACATCCCAAGATTCCCCAGGGGAACAGCATAAATATAGCCATTTGAGAGCAAAAAGAAATTTAGTACTATTGTCACTGCTTAGCTGATGGATGGGAGTCAAATCGTTCCCATGTTGGATATCTGGCCCACACAGTTGATTGATAGACCCTGTGCAATATGCCTGCTCCCACACCAGGAAGAGAGGACTTCGGGTCCAGGGTTCCCAAGTTGAATAGCCTGTTCTTTTTTGCCTTAAAAAATTGCTGTGGCATGAGATACTTCTGTTCTCCACTGGCATCTTTCCACTGTGCCCAGAGAAACAATCATATCACGTTCAGGAAGGCAAGGGCCTGCAAAGGCAGGGAAACAGGAATTGTCCTCCCAGGGGAGACAGCCAGGGGCTGGGAACAAATGCTGTGTGAAAAGGAAAGCCAGACTTCACCAGAGGCTCCAGGTTGAGGATCTGTCCTCTCCTAGCATCCAGCAGGACCCTCAGCCGCAAAGACCGGGGACAGCATGTTATTCTTAAACACACACAATTTTCCGTCCCTACCTCCAGCCTTCTACACCCACACATTAAATCCTGTGAAATCTGAACAGGGAGCTTTGTGCTACAGAGCACATTCCAACTTGTTGGCCCCAAAGCCAGGCCCTCACCAGAAAAATGTCCATCTCCTTCTCGAATACTTCTCAACAAGCCCACTCTAGCCTGGTGGCTCTGCTCACTGTCCCTAAACATGTATCAAGCCCCGTCTCACTCCAATCCTTCCTTCTCTTCTCCTTCCACATATTCCCTTCTCTTCCTTTCTGATTAGCAAGTTCTTCCCCATGGGTCCTTGACCCAGAGCATCTCAGCCAGAGTTACCATCTCTCACTTTTGAATTCCAACAGCATTTCCTGTCTAAGTCAGTGCTTCCTGATCTATGTCACAGGATAAAAGATGATAATATTTGTATGGCACCCTGGGATAAATACATGGAGCTGATCTCAGCCAGGGCAACTAGCCCAGGGACTCCAGATGCCTATAGGACAAGGGGGATCAATACCCTAGGCACGCCTGCAAACTATTCAAAGTCACTGCACACAGGAGTGGTGATCCAGCTCATGTTTACAGACTGCCTGACTCTGTTCCAGAGCATTCTGCAAGCCAGAACTGGGATGGAGGTATATATATGAAAGCCCTTGCCTTTGAAGAGCCTAATTGAAGAAACAGAAGATGCCTGCATGGATAAATAATATACACATACCATCATTTTTAAGCTCTTTGTGTAACAGAAAGAACATGGGCTTTGGCATCAAAGATATATGGTGGTTCAAACTCTGGCTTTTCCATGTACTCACTGTATGAACATAGACAAGGTAATATCGCCTCTCCGCGCTCACTTTTCCCTTCTGTAACATAGGGATAATGCCTATCCTCATGTGGTTGTGTTTTTAAATCATCTTTAGTGCCGTATAATTTACACATAACAAAGTTTACCCATTAAAAGCATACAATTCACTAAGTTCCCACTGAGGTAGAAACTAGTGTATAGCCATGTAATTACCGCTGCAATCAAGATATAGAACATTTCTATCACCCCAAAAAGTTCCTCCATCCTCTTTACAGTCAATGCTCCCACCCCCAACCCCCAACCCAGCATTACCTGTCCCCTGGCAACTGTGGACCTGATTTCCATTACAATAATTATGCCTTTTCTAGTTTTTCATATAAATGGAATCATGCAATCACAGTCCTTTATGCCTGGTGTCTTTAACTTAGGATGATGCTTTTGAAATTCATTTATGTTGTGTGTATCTGTAGTTTGTTCCTTTTTATTGTTGAATAGAATTCTGTTGTATGGGTATACCACAATTTGTTTATTCATTCTCCTGTTAATGGACACTTGAGTTGTTTATAGTTTTTGGCTTTTATGAATAAAGCTGCAATGAACCTTCTTGCACAAGCCTGTTTGCAGACATGATTTTGTTTCTCTTGGGTTAATACCTAAGAGTTAAATTGGGAGTTATAGAGTAGGTGTATATTTAACCTTTTACAAAACTTCCAAACACTACCTCAAAGTGGTTTTACCATTTGGCGCTCCCACCACCAATGTGTGGAAGTTCAAATCAATTTCTCTTGCGACTTCTTCCTTGAGACATGAGTTACTTATAAATATGTTGTTTAATTTCCAAATATTTGGAGATTTTTCTAGATACCTTATTGTTATTGATTTCTAATTTAATTTTATTGTAGTCAGAGAATATACTCTATATGTAAGATGTTAATCTTTTGAAAGTATTGAGAGTTATTTTATGACCTAGCATATGGTCCAAGTTGGTGACTGCTCCCTGTGCACTTGAAAAGAATGTTTACTCTGCTGTTATAGGATGGAATGTTCTATAAATATCAGTTAACTCAAGTTGTTGATTGTGTTGTCCAAAGCTTTTGATCCTTACTGATTTTTTTATTTACTTGTTCTATAAATTACTTAGGGAAAGTTATTCAAATGTCCTGCTATAGTTGGACATTTGTCTACTGGATGTTTTTCCGCTTTTGTTCTGTCACATTTTGCTTCCAATACTAGATGCATTTATATTTAGGATTGTTGTGTCTTCCCGATGAATTGACTCTTTTATCATTGTGAAGTGCCCCTCTTTATGTCTGAAAATACTCCCTGACTTAAAGTCTACTGATATTGATATAGCCACACCAAGTTGCTTATATCTATTATTTAATCGTATCTTTTTTCCATCCTTTGATGATGAACCGATATGTATGTTCTTTGTATTTAAACTGCATCTATTCTAGATATCATATACTTGAGTCTTGATCTTTTTATCCCATCTGAAAAAATCTATCTTTTAAATAAAGTATTTAGTCCATGTTCATTTAATGTCATTATTGAGATCACTGAGTTTAAGTCTACCATATTGCTATTTCTTTTCTACTTTTCCCGTCTGGATTTTTCCCCCTCTTTTTCTTCTTTCCTGCCCTTTAGTTTTTTAGACTAACTGAACTTTTTCGGTATTTCATTTTATTTCCTCTGTTGACTTTTAAGCTATATCTCTTTGGGTATTTTTTTCTTAGTAGTTGCTCTAGATATTACCATAGGCATCCTTAACTATCATAGTCTACTTAGAACTAATATTTTACCACTTCACATGAAATGCAAGGATCTTACAACACTATACTTCCATTTACTCCCCACCCTTTGTGCTATTATTGTCATATATTATACTCCTATCTATAACATATACCCCACGATATATTCCTATTAGTTTTGTCTTAAGTGGACACATCTGTTAAAGAAATTAAGAAAAGAAATAAGACAGTGTTCTATATTTGCCTACATTTTTATGCTCTTCATTCATTCCTGTTGATCTGAATTTTCATCAGGTATCATTTTCCTTCAGCCTAATAACTACCATGAGCATTTCTTGTAATGTAGGTCTGCTGGCAACAAATTCTCTTAGATTTGTTTATCTGAAAATGCTTTATTCCACCTCATAATTTAGGTATATTGTCACAGAATATTGAATTCTAGGTTGACAGGTTTTGTTTTTCTTTCCATCTATTGCATACGTCATTCCATTTTCTTCTAGCCTCCGTTATTTCTTTTGAGAAGTCAGCTCTAATTTGTTTCTTTTTCCCCTGTATATAATTTGCTCCCTCCCCGCGTCTTACTGCTTTTAAGATTTTCTCTTTATTTTTGATTTCTAGCAGCTTGACTATAATTTCCTGAACAGGCATTGAATTGATGAACATTGAAATTGGATCAGTGTGTTGAGATTGCAGATTAAGTCTCTTGAAACATTTCATATTATATTTTGGTCTACTTCACATTTTCCCAGCTAAAGAAGGCAATAAAAACCTTGGAGAATATTGAGATTAAATATCCAGAATAAGGAGGTAGAAAAATAAAGCCACGAGCGAAGGTTAAAAAATTATTATACTAGAAGATAAGAAATCTGGAGGGACTCATGAAGAGAAAATACCCCGATATCTAACAATAATTAAGTCAGTCTTTTAGCGCCACCTAAATAAAATTCATTTTAATGACCACAGTTGTTTAATAATGAAACAGGCTGCCTCAAAGAAGTCAGTTACCTGTCATTGCAGTATTCAAATAGCAGCAATAAGATTCCTCATCAGGATGCTGGAGAAGATGGTCTCGCCTTAGGTACGAGGATGGGCTAGCCAACATCTATGTTTTCATCAAACTCTGATGTTCTATAATTCAATTTCAGAATTTGGGGTTTCTCTTTCATTTATTCATTTATTCAACAAAAACCCAATGCCCATTACGTGTCAAGTGCTAAGGATACCATAGTGAGCAAAATAGACATGGTTCCTGTCCTTGAGGAATTTACCCATCTAGCAAAGTGATGAGAAGAAATAAATCTGGCTCTAGCATAAAGGATTTAGATTCGCTCTAAGAAAGGGAATGCTCAGTTGTTAAACACGGAAGTTTTGTAATTTGTATTCCTTTCCTATAAATCTTTTAAAATAGAATAGATTCTCATCTATCTGGGATGTTTTAAAATATAATCAAGGAATGTTTGTAGACAGAGGAAGGAACTAATACTCACTTGAAATCTTTTCTGCTTTGGTGAACCAATTATCATCTGAGCACATTTGGGAATATATTATGTCAATACTTAGAACATTTCATTCAAAATCTCCATGCTACTTCTCAATTTCAATTAAGCAGATCTCTTTCTCACTCTATTTAAAAGGGAAACTGAGGCAAAGCATGATGAAATGATTGTCCAGAACCAAAAGCCAAACTTAGAAAAGAATACACTTTCTTACCATTGATATTTATTCAATATCTACTGTGTGCTATACATGCACTGACCTAGGTGCCTTAAGCATATTACATTATTTATTCCTTCCAACAACACTCAGGGCTATTATTATTCACATTTTAAAATGAGAAAACTAAAGCCCAGAGAGTAAATCTAACTTGCTAGTAAGCAGCAAGATCGGGGATCAGGCCCAGATCGATCTGATTTTAAAGGCTCTGCTCTTAATCACTGTACTGAACTGTGAGCATACACAAAGTATATGTAGTGATTGGGTTTGTAAGTAATTCCCTAGATTCTGCTGGCCGGGAAACATCCATGACATGCTCTCTCACTCAGTGAAGACGCATCTTGCCTCAGAACATGGAGGATCCTAGCTATACAGGTTAGAGAAGAGAACGGCAGGATTCTGGGCCTTCAGGGCCAAGGAGCATGTCCCCAAATGACAGAGCTGCAGCGCTGCTGATGAGGAGATGGACACTACTGCTGATTAAAGTCTTCTTTCTGACTGGGTCCAGCCTCCTCCCAGGGCTGTGAGGCGATACATGAAGTCCCTGACCAGGGTGAGGCTGATTTGCTTTCTGATGCCAGGATCACCCTGTGATTTGCTGGGGAAGAGCTTTTTCCACCTGTTAATTGGATATTAAAGGGTTATCCCTCTCTCTACTTCTATAGGACACCATTGACGTGATTACGTTTATCATACTCTTCAAAATGTCCTGGAGGAGACATTCTATAGGAGAAGGCAGAGGTGGCAATCCCTCAGAAGTCAGATACCAAAGCACTGCCGTGTCCATCAAGAAGCCTTCCGTAATCCAGGTTGTGTTCTGTTATTACATTTAATCTTGTGCTGGTTGTAATATAGTTATTAGTGTACATTTCCCAGCCACTTTACTAAAGTGCAAGTCCTGGTGAAGCAGCCTTTGGAAACAGATGCACCTGGGTTCAAATCCAGGCTCTGTCACTTACTACTTCTGCTTGGAATTGGACAAGTTGCTGAATTTCCCTAAACCTCCTTTTCCTTATATTAAATTTCAGTTAATAATGTCCCCCATTGGAGAGTAATCCTTAGGACTAAAAGAGATGACACATTTAAGTCACCTGGCAGTTAATAGGCATTTGGCCTAGGTTTCTTTCCACCTGGAGAGCAGGGACCATATCCTTGTCATTTTTGCATCCCTCCAAGTGCCTAACTTAGCATCTTGAACTTGCAAGATATTCAGTCACTGTTTGCTGAATGAGGAAAGTGCTCTGGACTTGCATTGAAAAGACGTGAGTTTTAAATCAGACTTACTGGCTGTGTAACCATGAGCCAAATGCTTCTCCTTGATGGACCTCAATTTCCTTACTTATAAGATAGAGTTGGTAACACTTACCTCACCTGGTTGTTGTGAGGACGCAGTAAGCATCACTGTGCCAAGCACAATTGTTCTCAACTCTGATTATCACATTAGAATTAGAATGTGAGGGCTTTTGAAAAAGACTAACACCCAGCCCCACCTAGGTCATTAAAAAATCTCTGGAGATGGGGTCTGAGCAGTGTATAAATTTCCACAAGAGTTTCTAGTGGACAATGAAGACTGAGGATCACTAGCCTAGCTCAGTGCTTGACACACAGCAAGCACCTAACAAGTGTTCTTCCTTCCAGGTGGAAGCGATGATGAAGGGAGCAACTTCCCAGGGGAAGGACTCCCTATCCAAAATCATTCTACACATATCCTATCGCTTAGAAATTCATTTTTTAAGTTATTTTTAAAACAGAAATACTGTTAGGATGGTTATATTTATACATATTAACAATTTAAGCTGGAAGAACTCTAAAAAGCATCTAGTTCAAACCTCTCATTTTGTAGATAAGGAAACTGAGACCCAGAGAGAGGAAATGATTTTCTCTGTGTCACATAGTAGCAAGAACACAAGTCTGCAGACCCCCAGACAGCTGTTGTTACACTGGATAATGGCATTTTCCTCAAGCTACTAAGTAACAGAAAGCAATGAAGAGGCAAGACTCAGTCACTCAACACATGAAGACACCTTGTGCAAGATACTATGTTAAGTGCTATGGTGCCAAGGATAAGTAAAGCAGGGATCCTACCCCAATGGAGAGATTGTGCATTTCCTGAAAAGAAGATACAGAAAGGGAAGTGGTAGGATTCTGACTTCTCTTTCCCTATCGTATTGCCTTGGGTCTGTGGAGGCAAACCAATCACTGGATCATGAAAAACCATCCTCATGCTACCCTGGCACCTAACCTAAAGCAAGTTGTCATTCTTGTTGTTTATTCTTAACACAATATGAGCATTATAAGCCAAGTACTGCACAGACCAACCTTTTACTGCTGAGCTCAATAAAGACTGACCACATGAGAAGTATCTGGAAAATTCGTTTGAAATTGGCATCATTGAGACTTCCAGCTGTGGCAGACTAACTTGTTACAGTCCAATTTTCCTTCCAAGAAGAGCTAGAAAGTCTGGATAAGATATTTGAAAGAAAAACATCAATTTGAAGCTTAAGAGAGCTACCAAGGCATCAAATGCTTGAGGACAAGGATGTTTCACAAGGGAGAGGTGAGCAGAACGTTCAGCTTCACTCTTCTCCTAGACGTTTGTTGATTCAGCAGGAGTGTCAGTGAGGCTGGGAAGCCGAGAAGAGTTGTGGGCAGCCTTAAATATTAGAGAAACAAGAATTGGGGTCAGAGTCCACAAGGAGGAGCAGCTCTGGTAACGCCCTGAGCTTTCACTTAGGACCTCTGAAAGGCTGGCCTTAGGAGTAAACGTGAACTAGAAATAGATCAGCCCTTAAAAAGGGTACATTTTAGTTCTCAATGAACTCAATCACAGATTGGATTGAGATAATTTGCCTCTAGACTGATGGCTTGCTAGAAGCAAATGTATGTATTCTCTGAAGCAAAACAATGTTACTAAGAGCTTCAAATTCTCCCTATGATATTTTATACACAATGTCTAGCAGTCAAACAAAAGTTGCTGGTGCATCAGGAGACAAGACCAAATGTCCGAAAAACAAGAGGGGCAAAAACAGAAAATCAAGGCAGACTCATGGGAGCTTCAGATCTTGACATTATCAAACTGAAATAACTGTAAATAATATGCCCCAAAAATAGAATTAAGATGGAAAACTTTCTCCAGAGAACTGGAATCTCTTTTTAAATGAATCAAATAGAAATTCTAAAACTGAAAGCAATACAATAAATTAAATTAAGAATTCATTGGAGAGGTTTGACAGTACTTTAGACACAGCTGAAAAGTGGATTTATAAACTGGAAAAAAGATAGGTCAATAGAAAGTAACCAGACAGAGAGAGAGAAAGACACACAGAGAGAGAAATAGAGAAAAGAGCATGAGACATATGGGACATGGTAAAAGGTCTTACAGACATGTAATTTAAGTACTGAAGGAAGTGAGAGAGTGAATGGGGAAGAAGCACTATTTGAAGAGATAGCAGCTGAGAATTTTCCAAAACTGGTTAAAGGTATCAAGCCACATACTGAATCTCTATGAACCCAAGCAACATAAATACAGGGGAAACCCCCACAACGCGACACACTATAGCTAAACTGCTGAAAACTAAGAAAGTATCTGGAGCAGGAGGCGAGAGAAGGGCTTGGAATCACATTACCTACAAAGGGGCAAAATAAGACTGACAGAAGACTTCCCAACAGAAACTATAGAAACCAGAAGGCAATGACATATTTAAGGTGCTGAAGGGAAATAACTGTTAGTCTAGAATTCTGTAACCAATAAAAAAAAAATCCATCATCAAAAATGAAGTTTAAATTAATACACTTCCAAACAAAAACAGAAAATTCATCAAAGGTAGGCTAACACCAAGAAAAATACTAAAGTCAGTTTTTTAGGAAGAAAGAAATTCATTCTGGATGGAAGATTGGAGATGCAAAAATGAAAAGAAGCAACAGAAATGGTAAATATGTGGGTGATTCTAAAAGAATATTCTATACATTGATAGTCTCATGTAGAGAAACCCCAGTTCCCAAAGCTTCTTGCCTGGTAGAGGCAAAATGACTATAGTCGGCCAGGAGATCATTGTAAACACTTCCACATTTCTCAACCTTCACTTTTGTGCTGGCTTCCCCTTTTAAGCCACACATAATTTACCCTCTAACCATTAATACTAAGTTTCATTATTATTTGTTAGATTAGTTCACCTTTGACCAGGATTTGTATCTGTTATGATGACTCTGTCCAATACATCCGAACATGCTTTCTCCAACACATTATATACAAATGGCTGTACAATCTTTTCCAACATAATTTGATGAACTCTGTGGCACCAGAATCTAATGATATATATTCAAAAATTAAAGGTCTGCTGTCTCCTTCATCACCATTTATTTCCTGCTCCTGCCATTACCCATGTTGGATGCTCTGGTACATTTTGCTCTATTTCAGCACCAGTTATGCCATCCTGAGTCACAACCACAGCCATTTCCAGTTTCACCCAAATGCGAGCGTTCCTTTAGGCTAGAATTAGGCACAGTTTTGACTATGGAATTTAGGCGAATCTAGTATATATGCCATGCAACTCTTTCACTTTTTAAATCTAGACTTCCTAGTAGGTCATTGTACATCATGACTAGTCCATACTGTAGATACCCAAGATTTAGTGGGACTAAACAGTGATCCCTTTTATTGGTTATTTATACATTTTGTTGTCTGACTTTCCAAGAAGTTCAAGTCACTGCTTGGTGATGTTGAGTGAGACAAATTATATTTATTCATTCATTCAACAAACACTTTTTGAGCACCTAATACAGTAAAACTCCTGCAATGGCAATGAGTTAGAGGTAAGACAATCGGAGATTGGCTCGTATCCTACATCCAGCCCCCATTCTCAAATGTGGCAGTATAACTTGCTTATTATTTGAGGAAGAGAGAGGGAATGTGAGAGGGAGGAGAAGACAGGATGGGAAAGAATTAGGGAAATTGTAGACACATTTGTCTTTGGAAGCAGAGAAGTAGAAGGTGAATCCCAGCATCCTCAGTATCTTCTGGACTTATCTGCTTTAATTGTGCCAACAAATGGGTACCACTAGCCAGGAGATTTCCAGAATCATTGCTTTTGCCCTAGAAATTCCAACAATAGGACCCAAAAGTGTCCCTATCAATATTTAAGCTAGAATAGATAACTGCTACCAAGAGTTGCCACAACACAGCCAGGTGGTGATAAATTTAGATGGGGACTCTCTGCTAACTAGCTGTGCCATCCAGCCCCAGTTATTTCACTGACCCAATTAATTTGACCCCTCATTTTTTGTTAGTAAATTTTTGAATACTACTTAATCAAGGATTAGCAAGATTTTATTAATATTAAGCTTAGTTAATATGCCTTCAAGGAACTTACATTTTATGGGATGAGCCTACCAAGTTAACTAATAATTATCATGCAATTTAATAAATTCCATAATAGAGGTATGGGTAGGACGGAATCATCCCAACCAAACTGAGGATAATTAACTGTTTTTCTTTTTTTATGTTTTTCAAGAGACTAGTGGGATGATCTTTGTTGTAAACACTTTTAGACTATGAACAGATTGTCAAGAATGATGGATTTTAGGGGCTGGCCCCGTGGCCGAGTGGTTAAGTTCGTGCGCTCCGCTGCAGGCGGCCCAGTGTTTCGTTGGTTCGAATCCTGGGTGCAGACATGGCACTGCTCATCAGACCACGCTGAGGCAGCGTCCCACATGCCACAAATAGAAGAACCCACAACGAAGAATACACAACTATGTACGGGGGGCTTTGGGGAGAAAAAGGAAAAAATAAAAAATCTAAAAAAAAAAAAAAGAATGATGGATTTTAGATCTTTGTTGGACCAACAGATAAGTGTGTTGAAACAAATACTACAAATGGATCAACAACCATCCTCTATTGCAGCACAATTTTCTTTCATTGATTATATTCAGTGTTATCAGTATTGTGGTTATTATTTCAGTTGTTCTGAAGTTAAAGTTAGAGCCACATTAAGTTCATTCTTAAACTAAGCTAATTAACTCCCAAGCCGGCATAAACACAAACTCCATTTGACTATGCTAGTGGAAAAAAGACCAGTTTAAAGAGGTTATGAAAATCATTAAACTTAAAAGTACCATGAAGGAGAAAAAAGATCCCTTTGAGACCAAAGCTTTTATATTTCCAAGAATAGAAGTAAAGGCAACAGGCAAAATCATACAATTAGAAGTTTAACGTTTCATAAGGCAGCAGAGCGGACTCAGAAAAGGCTGTCCAAGGTTGGTTTCTTACGGACAGTACAAGATGAAGGAAGATTGGAGATCAAAACCCCTGGACGCTAATCTTCTCAATGTTCTTACCTTGCTCTCTCTGCACGCTTCTTCTACTGCTTCTACTTCCAATCTACTTTAGCAGTCAGCCAACAGCAGCCAACTGGTCTGGTTATAAAGGAATTTCCCACCCCAGGAATTGCTACAATAGGGTTTCAAAAATGCAATTTATAAGCAAAAATTTACAGCAGGAAACATGAAAGGAACTGGGTTATGCATAAACCATGAGACATATCTGCCGGAGCCCTCTTCCTTAAAAGGTTGGATCTAAAAAATTATACAGGGAGCCATAAAGAGGACAGAGTTAGCATGAATGGCCCCCAAAGCTTCACATTACCAAGACTAAGGGACAAGGGCGAGGAGAGGACTTTGGTGTCTCTCTAAACAGAAATAACTCCAGCTTGGTAACGAGCCACGTGTCCTTTTCTCTGTGATCCTCTGGGATCATACCTTGCCAGGTATGTATCTCAGTTTCTCCTATCCAAGCCCTCTCCTAACTGATTATATTTTATCTCTCGCTTTAAAGGGTATGTGAGAGTACAGGATCTTCCACTCCCATCTCAGAGCAGACATCTTATTTCCTAGCCTTTCAATCCAGGGCCCACCCAAGAAAACATGCTGACCTTAAACGATGTGAGATCTGCTCCCACTAATTGGTTAAAACTCAGTTATAGACCCTTTACTCCCCTCCCCTCCTTGTTTCTTTATCAAAAGAAAGCAAATAATGTTACAGGAGTCTTGAACTCCAGCTGCTATCTCTATCTCTGCGTTCTCCAAAGGACGGCTACCACGTAATGGAAAAAACACAGGCTTTAAAGTTCAGGGAGGCCTGGGTATAAATCCTGATTCTGTGCCACTTCTTAGCACCGTGACCTTGGACAAGTGAATTAATATATTTAACTTTCATTCCCCATCTATAAAATGGGAATAAAAGAGCTACTTTATAGAACTTCAATGATGATTCAATGAAATGATGTATGTAAATGTGCAAGCTATATCAAATGGATGAAATAAGCACTAACTATCAGAAAAGAGACTCTTCAATTTCAGGTATACTGCATAATGTTTTCATGTTTCATAATAGCATTGACATTCACATGCATGTATGTCTAACTCAGGATATAATTGGTAAATGAGAACTACTTTGTGTCGGTTCCTGATAGCATGAGAAATGGACAGTAGCAGACCTTCCTGCTTATAGTTTTGACCAAGAAGTTGCTGTACTTTTATTTCTTGTCATATTTCCAACCAAAATGGATGATGAATGAATGGAGCTGAAGCAATCACTCTGCTCCAGCAATTGACAGAACCATTTCTCAATCTATTCCCACCCACCTCTGGGGCCTTTCCCACTTACCATGGAGAGTTTGGAGAAGGAAGTTGGTCTCCTTCAAGAGAGAAAGTTCTGGCAGAAATAGTAGCCCAGGCTTTGGGCAGAAGCAACCTTGTGCTCATTCAGAAACTAATCACAAATCCAGACGAAGCATGCGGTAGGGGGTTGCTCCATCATTTAGTTAGCACTTCACAGCTTTCAAAGGGCTTTCATATTTCTAACCCTTTGAGAAGGCCAGCTCTTCATTGTACGCATATTTCACTCTGTAAGTCTCCTTCACTGAGACAATATTAATTAAAGAATTACTTATGTGAATTATTTGTTCAATGTCTATCTCCAGGAGAATGGGGACCATGTCTGATTAGTGTGGCATTGTATTTCCAGTTCCTAGCCCAATGCCTAGCACAGAGTAGGTATTCAATAAATATTTGTTGAATAAAAAGATGTTACAGCACTCATGTGCCTGTAGCTCTCTAATAAAATATTCTTAACTGAGCTAACAAGTTTAGTTGGAAAATTAATCTACTGCCAAAACAAACATCATGACATTTTCCAAAACCAAAATAAATGTCTTTTTGGATAATCCAGTCTACTGCTCCATAGATAATCAGAAAAGGACTACAGACACCCCTAACTCTCATGCTAATGAATCATTATCTCATTTAAGAAGTCAGGAGAGTATTTTCTTCCCAATTCCATTTCATCAGTTTTACTTAAACAATTGTCAGCCCTAATAGGTTGTTTCTCCAGATTAATTCTTCTCACTTTTTTAGAAAGATTGATGGCACGTCCCCCTCACTCTGATCTTTCTATTCTTCAAGATTCTCCTCCTAGAAGATAGCAAGATATTTTAGAGATTGTCTTATCAACCTGGCCCAGGACCTAGAAATCATCCTAAAATTCAAAATATATATTTTGAAAATTTCAGATTTTTCTGGATTGCTCTTTCCTGATTCCTACTCACAGTTTTGTTTTGTTTTTTTTTTTTTTACTTAAAATTTTCTTTTTGGAGACTCTAAAAATAAATAAATGATCAGGGAGGTGTGATAGAAGCCCTGAGATGTGCTTTATTCCTGGCCTTACCCCAGATGCACTGTGGCTGCACCCGAGGCTGCCAACACAGTGGAATGACATGTCAAACACACTGTCCATGACCTGTCCTGTCAGGCAGTGCCAAAAGCTGCTTTGATTAACTTTTATTTTTAAACACAACTGGGGCGTGGGTGGACAGATCCTGCCTTTGTGAGCTCTGGACGGGGCACAGAATCTGTCTCTTTCATCTATTTCTCCACCTGCAAATTGGTATGACAATAAAATCTTTCTCTCCACATTGATATACAGTAAAACACAAACTATACAAGACCTGCTGAAAAAGTGCCACGCAAGCACCTCAAAATGATCTGTTTTCGGACTCCTTGTAGCATATCTTGCATCTCTAACGAGCCTCCCTCAGCCGTGTTCTGAGCCCCTAGCCCAGCATTTACTGCTTGTACAAGCAACAAATACTACAGACTCATCTTAGTGCAAACTAAGTCAAATGAGAAAATAATTCTCCTAAAACACACATCATGGCATTCCAGAGCCAAATGCAGATCACTTTTCGATAATCCAAGCCAGAGCTCCACGGGCAACGAGGGCTGGCCTTCTTTGGGTACTTACTATGTGCCAGGAACTGTTTTCAGGGCTCTACATGCATTAGCTAATCAATCCTAACAAGTACCCTATGACGTAGGTGCTATTATTAAACTGCATTTTATATATAAGAAACTGAGGCACAGAGAGATGAAATGGTTGCTTGATATCACACAGCTACTGAGTGGTAGAGTCCAGATTTGAGCCAGCTGGCTTAGCCGCTACACTCTACTGCATTTCAAGATAACAATAGTGACCATTTATGTGCCAGCCATTGGGCCAAGTACTTTACAGAGATTATCTCATTAAGTCCCCATGACAATCACCCCCATCTACAGATGATAAAACTGAGACTTAAAGAGTTAATTTGCCAAATATCACATAGCTAATAAGCGGTAAGTTCAGAGCCTGGCTGTCTGATTATAGAATCTGAGAGCAAAGAAAATACTAAACCATGTTGAGAAAGCCAACAATGAACTCCAACTACAGTCTTCCACGTAAGACCCCTTCATCCTTTAGAAGGACATGAAAATGTGCTAACTGGATCTAACGGGGAGAGAAATTCCTCTGATGTGGCAGGCTCTAACACTGACTTTTTATCAATAAGTAGGCTTTTAGAAGGCAAGCCCAAGGGTAGGCAGCTCACAGCAGAGCAGGCCCCCTTCCAACCACCTTCCATGGTCCCAGGAGCTCCACTAACTCTCTCCCCAGCAACAGGGTCTTCCTATAGCATGCAGGTAGATGAGTTGAATTCACACAATCTCAGCCATAACTCTTCGAATGGGCTTCCGTTACCCTAACCAGAATGGCCCCAGAATGCTCATCTCCTGTGCCTCTAATCTCTGAGGTCAGGGTCTGCCATCTGCTGAAGTTTACCCTTTACTTTGCCATCACATGAACCAACACTATCCAATTTACTTTTGCCCTTTCGTGATCAAATATTGCCCCTGGTGCAATCAGGGATACAGCAAAGTTGTGTGGGACCAGGGAAAACAGGGGCAGGCCTGGGAGAGGGAAGGAGAATGTAGCAGAGAATGTGGAGACTCTCAGGTTTGGCAGTTTGGGGTCTTGGGGACCGTGAGAGACAGGGCGAATATTTCAGTGATGAATGGGGCTAGTGAGTAGGAAGAGAAGGAAGACGAGAATGGAGGACATCCTCTGGGGCATCGCTCCACCAGTGTAATGATTATTAAATGGAGTGAGAGGCGGGCACCAGAAGGCCCCCCAGGAAATGTGGTCATACAGTAAACAGTCCTCCAAATTAAGGACCAGGTCTTGCCGCTTTGCATTTCTCATCCTCTCAGCCCCTCTCATCTAGACCATGCTCGTCTATTCCTGTGTGATAAAGAGAGTTCACTTGACTCCATTGCAGACCTGGAATTGGCCTCTGCTCAGTCTCTGAAGATATCCTAAAAACTGTACATGGAGCAAAAGAGAGACAGCATCGCCCCCTAGTGATGCAAGACCTATCTCCATGGTGTTCTGGAAGCTTTCCTGGACTGCCCAGGCAGAGTCACACTGTTGGAATGGAAATGGTTTCCTTACAACCTCTGACTGTTAAATGACTTATGTTTTGTCAGAATGGCGAGGTCTCCACACGTCATCACCCTGCTCTCCCTACCCTCCCAGCCAATTTCCCACACGTATGAGCCAGACTTGCCCGCAATGTCTATTTTGAAGACAGTTTGCCCCTGCAAGAAAACTCATGGTTTGCAGATCACACATCAGGACAGGGGAGGAAAATAGAGTTCTGATCTCTTTGTTTCTATTTCGGTCCATTCTGCCAAGTTGAAGCAGACTGATTTTCATTTGTCTTAAATCCAAGAGGGGGGAAAATCCTCTCAAACCAAACACCATCACAAATGTACCCCTAAGGAATAATGAATTACCTTTTTAGGCAAAGAAAGGCCCAAGGAATCATAGCCAAGGCTGGGGCGGGTGAAGAAGGCAGGGAATGAATTTTGTTGACTGAGTAAACGTCTGGGCCTTGAGCTCAAAAGCCAGGACAGAAGCATCGAGCTCTGAGTGCCCAGGTCGGCACTGTCCCCACTGAGCTGTGCTGCCTGCTTTCTCTGGAAACCTAGGCAGACAAACAATCTTCATTCTGCACTGTCTCTCTGGGACTGTCTGAGGCTTTGCCACCACACTGGGGTCACCCCCACCCCAGCACTTCCTCTGCCTCTGGTAAGAGGAGGTAAGAGGTAGGTGGCCGCCAGAGGGTGGTCAGGGCGTGGCTGAAGCAGCCCCTGTATCAGAGTGCAGAGTCTGGAGTCCAGACCCATCCTGGCCAGCACAGAAGCAGGGAGAGAGAGAGGCGAAAGGAGCCAGCCTGTTTCCATAGATACGGATTTCAGTTGCATTTTCTGACAACCATGCCAGGCTGCCTGGAGAGCATTGTTTGGATGCCTGGGGACCCACTCAGAAAGAAAATGAAGTAAGAATGAATTCAAAAAAACACTCTTCTCTATCCTTTGCAAGCTCTGAGACATCAGGTAAAATGGGATTTGCTACCAGGATTGTCCCCTGTGCAGTTTGGGGGAGAAGGTCAAATGCCTCAGTGGGTCCCCAGGGGGCGCATCTGAAGTCCTGTAACTGTGGTAACGTCAGGAGGGTTACAAATCCCTCCTCAGGGGCTTCCGCACCCTCCCTGTTACATGCCTAGAGTCCCTTAATGCCTGTGAGAGTGTGACCTGGCTTGACCTGTTTTGGTTGACTGTCTGGTACCTACAGAGAGGCTGACCTTGGCAAGTCATGTCAGAAGCACAAAAGTTGAGGGAAATCCCAGCTTCCTCAGTAGCCACAGGAAGTACAGAACCCTGAGGGAGCAAGTCTTCAAGAAAAGGGCAGGCCCTTTCCCAGTGTTACCCTGGAGGGTGGGATGGGGCATGAATTGACCAGAGACCTTCAAACCAGGCTTTTTCAGTTCTTTATAACCTCGCAGGCATAAGCAGTAAAGCCCCAGCTTCAGGGGGCAGATGATTGGACACTGTGGTGCCATTCTTATAGGAAAGACTCAGGACAAGGCAACAGGAAGCCGATATACCACCTCGATAGTCTGACCCAGAACACCTCGGCAGAGCAAGTCTGCCGCTTAGTAAGCTGTCAGGGTCAGGGAGTGCAGAGATTCCATTGCTGTTTTCAGTAGGGAAGCAAATCTCCCAGTTTTTTGAAGGCCTTATGCCCTACAAGTTCAGAGACCAAAGGCTGACAGCTTTGCGGTCAGCTCTCTTGGTTCCCAAGACAGTGCTGGCTCAGGACTGATTCCGGTGTCTCAAATCACAAGGAACCAGAGCCACCTTCCTGCTTCCCTGCCCTTTTGTCCCTGCAGCTTTCTCCTCCTGGGATGACGTGGGCTGTTCCACCTGTATCTGCTCATCCAAGAAAAGTCACCTTCACTAACCCCAACGGCCCTGTCCTACCCTTCTCAGGGACCCTCAGTGGACATTCTCAGGTATCTTCCTGACCCGAAAGAGGAAGAAAACAGAGAAAGAGAAGACTATATATATGTGCAATTTCTGGCAGGGTCCTTGCCTTTCGGTGCAGCCTGAGCAGCTCTAGACTCTCAACCCCAGGTCCCTAAAGGTCATAGTCAAAATGATTCTTAGAAGGAGGCCACTTCGGGGGCTTCTCTTACAGCTGCCGTAAGGTTGAAGGAGCTACAATCCCCCACCCCCTGGTGACCTCTCGTGAAGGCTGCCACTGGGACTTTGAGAGGAGAGGGCTCACCCTGGTCTCCTGTGGTAGGCTCAGCCCGGAGCCTGGGAAGGATGCCCCTTACTCCCAGACTCAAACCATCCACTTCCTGAAACACTCTTTTCTCTTTTCAACTTCTACATCTTCATCTCCTGCCATCTCATCTACCCTTCTCTCTATTCATGACTCGTTCATTTATTCATTTAACAAAAACGCATTGAGTTCTTTCATTTGCCCAGACTTCCTAAAATAGCTATGAGTAAGACACATTCCCTGTACTCAGAAATCTCATAGACTAGTAGGGGAGACAGACACATAAACGAACTATTAAAATCCAGTTTATGTTAAACTATCAAACTCCTGGAGAAGGTAAAGCCCAAACTGAGCCTCAATGGATGAGTCAGAGTTAGGGGAGGGAGGTTCAGAGCAGAGGGGACAGCATCGACAAAAGCATGGAGGCAAGAATCAGAGTGATGTCCTGGGGAACTCAGGAGATTGTGACACTGGGGGTCAAGTACAAAGCTATGAGTGTCAAGAGATGGGTGGAGGAACAGCAGGCTTTAGATGGCAGAGGGTCCTGTGCACCGTGCTAAAGGCCTCAAGCTTCCTCCTGCAGTGTTTTTCGAGCCTAGATTCCTGGAGGTGCAGGGCTCCTCTCTGGTGCCTGAGAGGCAGGACTAGGCTCCCCTTGCCTTCAGCCTGAGTGACTTGTTTTATATACACTCAATTCCAGAGTAAGGTTTAACTTGAAATAAAAACGTTGAACAATACCTCTGTGCATAGTGAACTACAGAAGGGTTTCAAGTACGGGAAAGACACAGTCAAGTTTGTATTTCAGAAAGACCACCTGGCTGCTGGTCCCTACTTCCAGCCATTCCTCAGGGCAGTCTATTGCCTAAGAAAAGCTCTGACGGTAATAAATGATTTGCAGCAAAAATGAAGGCTTCTTCATTGCACCTGTTGCTGAAGTTATTTCATTCAGAGAAAAGAACATGAAGTGAGGATCTCCTTTCCCCCGTGCTCTGACTTCAGAGCCATCTTAGCCAGCTGGCTGTGTTGATGACGCCATCTAGTGGTATAAGTGCAGCATGACCCCAAAAGGAACCAAGCTCGCTTGGCAAAGAACCTTTTGTGTCACATTGATTTGTAAAATTCTATATTCTCTTATTTAACCCTCAAAACAACTCAGCAAGGTATGTCTCATTGTTTATCTATGTTACAGATCGGGAAACTTAGAGATGGACAGGAAACAATATTTGTTTTGAGTCTTCTTTGGACTAGGAACCGTGTTAGATGATTTTCATGAGATTGGCATTGTCCCTTCTTCAAAGATGATGAAACTGAAGTCCTTGGTGACTGAGACCA
The DNA here is from genome assembly GCF_021613505.1 of Equus quagga. NCBI lineage: Eukaryota > Metazoa > Chordata > Mammalia > Perissodactyla > Equidae > Equus > Equus quagga. Next base: position 43,549,002 of record NC_060279.1, on the reverse strand, counting down.
ACCAGATTGAGCCATAAACAGTGAAGTTTTCCTGCTGCCAGAACCATGTTCTTCCCGATGAATCTGGTCAGATTCAATCCCCTTACTTAAGTCAAAAAGAAAGTAAGTGGTAAAGGACTGGGAAAGAGACAGGCTTTTTTGGAATTTGGGGTAACTGGCCCGGACTACAGCTATTTTCTTTGTCACAAAGAAAATGCAAAGGCAAAAAGAAAAAAATCTCCTCCCCATAAAAGGGTAAAAAATATGCCTCTAAAAAAGAAAATAATAACATTCTTGCTCTCTCTTTCCCCACCCACACATGATATCACAATATAAGTACAAATCAGGCATCCAGAACCATAAAGAGGCAAAACAAAACCACCTACAAGAAGCAAAAGGACACAGATGATCCACAGGTTGGTTTGCTGATTTGCAAATCAGAATAGGCCCTTGAAAATGGTGATGATGATGAAATCTGTTGCCAAATGCACCAAGATGATGAATAAAATTTATGTAATTCCCCTATTAGTAAAATTAAAAGGCCAGTAGGAAAAAGGAGCTAAAAGGAGAAGGAGAAGAGGCAGTATTCATAGTGCTCTGACAATTCAGTTTTTCAAGGATCCAGGCTTAAATGCTAAACTGAAACAGAATCTGCTCCGGCAGATTTTTTTCCTAACTGTTTTCCTGAATTTTAATGAAATGTAGAGGCCTTTCTAAGCCAGGCACAAAGTCAAGAAACAATGAATTTTTAAATGACAGATCTGATTAAATAAAAATATAAATCCTCTATACAGCAAAACACACTAAAATCAAAGTTACAGGTGGTAGTTTGAAAGAAATTTACAACATACAGGACAGAGAAATAATAGGCAAAGTTTATTAAAAGACCTTATAAATCAACAAGGAAAAGGCAAATAACCCCCCAAAATGGACAAAGGATATGAGTGGGCAATTCAGAGAAAAAGAAATGCAAATGGCTAGTAAACATGTGATGAGTCATTCCATCTCTCTAGTAATCAGAAAAGTGCAAAGTAAAATAACAGGATACATTCTGCCCGTCCTATTGTCAAAAAATGTAAAGATGGACAAAAGCCAGTGATGGTAAGCATATATTATGAAGTGCCCTCTCACAAGCTATGCTGACAGTGTAGTCTGGTGGAGTCTATTTTGACAGTTATTGGTAGCACCTACCAACTTAGAAATCTTACCTATCTTTTGAACAATCAATCTACTTCTAGGAATACATCCTCCAAAAATATTCCTACGTGTGCTCAAAAACATGAATGTACATGTGAATATGACATATGTACATATGAATGTTTATTATAAAAGTTTGCTATAGCAAAAAATCAAAATGGAAGCAGCCTAAATGTCCTTCTGTAGAGAACAGACTGAACAAATTGACAGGATGTCCTGATTATGGACTACTACTGCAGACATTGAAATCGTGTGGTTGATCTGTACGTATACTGCAAAGATACCACAATATATTAAGTGAAAAAAGTAGAAAGGGTCTGGAAGGGCGCACCCGAGACTGTTAAGCATGGTGACAGTGATGATGGGATAGGAAGAAGGGGGAAGGAGAGATCTGTACTTTTCATCCTACGTGCTCCTATATTATTTATTTTCCACGTGTAAGTATTCGTGCCATACATTTGTAATTTTTAAAATATATGGATATGTGCAAAGTGAATCCATCTATTCAGAAAATATTTGCAGTTCCGTTGGTTTTTCAGAACAAAAAACACACATTTTTTAAACACTCAAGTGTTAACTGATTAACACAAAGTCCAGAGACCCCAGTGCTCTGAAAGGTCAGCACCGTAGGATTGGATCTCATAATTAAAGGAGACAGCATGGGCAGCCAGAGCAAACACAGGCTTTGGAGTCGAGTGGATCTGGTTCCAGGTCTGGCCCTGCCCCCTCTCTTTCTGTGACCGGGAGCAAATTACTTAACCTCACTGAATCTCGATAAGATGGAGATAAAAATGTCTCCCCTCGCTCTCGATGTACACACCATGTATGTAGAAAACTGTTTTCTCCCCTTCTGATTTATGATATTATATATGTAGGGTGGGCTAACACGGCAGCTGAGACTGCAGAGACCTCCACAAAAGTTGTTCGTTTGTTTGTTTCTGGATGGACCCAAAGAAATGTTTCTAGGGTCTTGTCTTGGTGGCAGAGTGTCAGTAAGTGCAGTAAGGTGTGGGGGAGGCCTGTAATACAAAAGTTTTGGGCACGGGAGCCAGGATGACCAGTTTCAGTAGCTGGGGCTTCTTTGAGCAGTGGTTCAAAAATTTTAGCCTGCCTCAGGAGGGCTTATTAAAACAGTTGGCTGGTCTCCATCCCCAGAGTTTCTGATTCAGTAGGTCTGGGGTAGGGCTTGAGAGTTTGCATTCCTAGCAAGTTCCCAGGCAATGCTGATACTGCTGGTCTGGGGAACCACAGCTTGAGACCCACTGACCTAGAGCGTCAATAAATGCTCCCACCCCGGTGAATTTTAGGCTACAGAAGCCTCTTTCCCTTCCCCCTTCTGAGTTCTCTCTGTACCTCCCCAGGCACCTAGAATGCCAGGGCACTCCCTAGTCTTGCCCCTAGCCAATGGCCAGTTTCTGCAGGCTGTGCTTCTCTAAGGCAAGGGGGCAGCTGAGGAGAACCCAAGATTTTTAGTGGGGAGTGGGGAGGAGTCGGGGAGGCATGCCTAGACCCAGCCCTAGCCTGGGTCCTGCCTGCTCTGTGCACTCAGCACAAGGACGGGAAATGTGCCCCCCTTCTGCCTAAGCAGATTGGGAAAGATAACCTCGTTAGCAGGAGAAGCCAGGGCCGAGGGGTCGTGCTCTATAGAATTGGCACAATCTGCTCTCATGCATGAGCTGCTCCATTCAATAGAGAGTGCCCTTGTCCTGACAACTCGTCTGTGCGGGAAATCCTCTCCCCAGTGAAAGTGCCCCTCGTTCCCCTTCCAGCCTACCCTTTGCCCCTCAGGGCACGGGAGCCCTTGAACCTCAGCCAAATGGTTGTGATGAAGAAGAATCTCTGGCCCACAACCAAATTGGCCAGGGACGAGGGACAGAGAGGGCCACAGCTCACCTCCTGGGCCTTTTCAGGTTATGCAAACAAGAAAAACCAGGTATTCATCCCCATGCTGTGAAGCAAAGAACCCTTGATCTCGCTCTGGTCATATCCAGCCCTTCTTCCCAAGAGTGGTAATAGCAGTTACTATTTACCAAATGCTTACTGAATGCCAAGCCCTGAACTCAGTTTCAAGCAATTGTTTTTTTTGCTCACTACAACTCTTTGAGGTAGACACTGGTTCCCATTTTTCACAAGGGAAAACTGAGGCAGAGACAAGGAAAGTCACTTATACAAGGTCAGCTGGCTAGTGGTGATGCTGAGCCAATCTCACTCCAAAGCCTGGCATCAACTGCTTCACTGTTCAGTTTCTACAAGATGAAGGCCCAGGCCCTAAGGCCAGATCTGAGGGTTGGGGCCTGGGACACCAGATTCCCCACAGTCCCCTCTCCTTGAGTAGATGTATGGGAGGCCTCTTTGCACACTCCATGTAGTCACACTTGAACCTGCGCCTTATCCATCTTTGTTTTCCCACTACTCTACCAGGCACACAGTGGCTGCTCAGCAAAAGTCTGTGGTGGAAAGGAAGGGAAAAGTTGCATGTTGGATCCTGGGTATCTCGTTTCTTGGTGTCGTCGGAGTTTCAAAGTCGTGCGGGTGAACAAACCATATGTGGATAAATCATCAAGAGAAAAAAATTCTATTTTCCAACAGTTTTTGTCCTCGCCTGCCCACTGCTTCAGCCCCTCTGGCCTCCCTGCTACTGTGAGACTTGGCCACAGGACATTGTCCTTCCCCCTACGCCCACACGGCTCCCTCTCTCCCTCTGCTTCTTTAGTCTGCTCAAGCCTCACCTTCTCAGCAAGATGTGCATGAGCACCACTCCCTGTACCCACCATACTTTTCCACTTTTGGTTACACCTTCTAAGCTACTATACAATTCACTGGATTATTGTGTCTAATGAGAATCATTGGCCTCCCCTCCTAGACTCTAAGCTCTGCTCTAGCAGGGAGATTTGTTTTATTCACTGATGGTCCCAAACACCTCAAAGGGAAGGAGCTCAACAAACGCTTGTTGAAGGAATCTCCAAGCATTGCCACTACATCAGAGCCAGGCCTGAGATACTCAGAGAAGTGACCCACTTCACCTACAGCCATGGTCCTGGATTTCTCAGAGACCTATTCCCCCCATACACCTCAGCGTCTAGAAGAGAGAGATTCTGCATCTCCTAATTCTAGTCACCACAGGGATTGACTGAGGATGCTCCCCTTGGGCCCCATATATCTGCCTGCCCTTCTACTCATGCTAGTGCTCACCTGGTTCTCTCTAAAGAGCATTGCTGCTTAAGTGGAGTCTATGCCACATACATGGAGGCACCCAGGGTCATGGAAAGTGCTGAGGCCTCAGAGCTGCACCATGAACTCAGGGTGTCATTTCCACCCCGAGTGTTGGTTTCCTCATCTATAAAATGAGGAGACTGGAGCCATGATTTCTTCTGGTCTTTCCCATTTCTGACATTTTCCCTGTGTGAAGGGAGGAGTGTGTGAACTTGGTCAGGGCACACTTAGAAACAAACCAACCCATGACCCCGGGGCATGGGACACAGCCATACTCAGAGGGTATGGAGATCATAGCAAGATAACCAACAGGGATTCAGAACATTGCATGGGTTAGATTGGTAGCCACCACTGTTGTGAAAAGTCCTTTCACAAAACAGGAAAGGCAATTATTATCATCTTATTTCACCTATGAGAAAACCGAGACTTGGAGAGGCTGAGCAAACTGCCCACAAATAGCAAGCAAAAAAGCCACACCCAGAGGGGCTGGCCCCGTGGCCGAGTGGTTAAGTTCGCGCGCTCCGCTGCAGGCGTCCCAGTGTTTCGTTGGTTCGAATCCTGGGCGCGGACATGGCACTGCTCATCAGACCACGCTGAGGCAGCGTCCCACATGCCACAACTAGAAGGACCCACAACGAAGAATATACAACTATGTACTGGGGGGCTTTGGGGAGAAAAAGGAAAAATAAAATCTTTAAAAAAATAAAAAATAAAAAAAGCCACACCCAGAGCCAGGTCTTCTGACAGCAAATCCCAGAATGCTTCCACACAACTGCTTCACCGTTTCCAAAATGCATCCTGGAGAAGAATGCCACCATTATATCATTTAAAATGTCAATAATCTATTCTACATGATCACAGAATATAAAACTGGAAATTGCATTTGAATGTGATTATGTCTCATGTTCTAGAGATTTATTTACATCAAATAAAACAATAGAGCCACTACCAGAAGATATCCCTCTCAAAGACCTGAGAAACTGACTCTAATCCCTGGTAGGAATAAACAACTCATCTCTGAGTGACAGCTAAAATGAGTCTGTCTCCCCATCTCTCCAGTGTCAGTGGAGTAAATAAGCAAAGAAAGTGCTAAGTTAGAAAGTTAGATCTGTCCAACCCTGGGAGCCTATAACTGGTTCAGAGCTATGTTGACATTCCTTGTTTTTCCAGATTCAAATATGTGCTGTACTACATCTCTTACACAATGGTGTCAGGAGATGAGGCCACTCTACCACATGAGCCAAGTTGGACTGGGAAGCCCCGGATGGGAGAAGTCCATTTGAAGAGAAGCTTTGTAGGCGCTGGAATATCTCTGGGAGAGCACAAGCTTCAGGATTCAACAATTACTGAATGTTCTCAAAAGAAAGAATGATTGGGTTTCTTTCCCTCTGTCCTCTGACTTCTTGCCTCATTGACATTGGGGAACAGCCTTGATCAGTTATTTTTAACTGAAGCATTTACCCAGTTAGAGTGGGCCTTCAAACTTGGAAGTTCGAGAGAAATCAGAATTCTGAAACAAATAAGGCTCTGAGCCAGTGAACATTTTAATAAAATTGGAATTTGAGACTCCTACAACTTTGGTACCATCCTCCTTCAAACTGCCACCATCAAAATGCACTATGCCCCTGACGCCAGAAAGGACAGGAAATGTGAGTAGGAAGGAAGCAGGTGCTTAGATTATTTTTTTCTGGTTTACCCTCAAAGTTGCCTTTATTTTGGAATCATACAATGCAGACTTCCTAAACCAATCCCACTTTCAACTATTTTTTGCTCTATTGTTTCCACACATAAACTGGTAGAATAAAATGCCCCAACTTTGGGTTTGGAAAATGTGGTCAAAACAACCATTTTTTATATCAGTGCAATAGTCAGTCCCAGGCAATGGGAAGGGACTGGGCCTCAGAAAGGCAGAGAACATGCATTCATGCCCTCCACACTAGCTTCCCAAGCATCGCTCCTCATTAAGCCACTCTGGTATTTCATCAGAGAACCTCTTGGTGAGCAAACACATGGCACCCCATTTCACAGATGGAGGCACTAAAGTCTAAAACTGTTAGCTGACATTGCAAAATCCCCTTGATTCTGCAGCTCCTCAAAAGTATTTGTAATTATGAGTGAAACAAGATGAGAAATGTATTACCTTGAGAAATGGTGCTAGAATTCTTTGGACTATTAAGACTCCTTTTCAAAGAGGGAGACTGCCCTGCTGAAAGTTATGAGACGCAAGAACAAACCACCAATGGGAGATGAAATATCATCTTTTGAAAGGGGCCAACCACTCTCTTTCTGGGGTGGCTTTGGCACAATCTGACTCAAGGCAGAGGGATGCACTCAGGGGTCTCTACATCTGTAAGAGTCTCTAAACTGATGATAAGGCACTGGGAAAATACCTCTGGGCTCATAACCTCTGGAGAGAAGCCAAAGATTTCCTGTTGTAGAGGGCCAGTCTGCTGCTAAAAGAAACTTTTGGAAGCTACAGAAGCCCCATCTAAGCTTTCCCACATCAGCTTTCCCCCATCCTCCTCCCCTCAGTGCCCAACACAGCTCTCCCATTCTCTCTCTGCTATTGTTTTCCAAACATCCCTCTCTTCATAAAAGCTGTCTGGCTGGGAGCTTAAAATATTGCTGGACAGTAAAACCTACCCATCAGGGCCAATCCAGTCATATCTGCTCAGTCGTGCAGCACAGTAGGGGCGGGGTAGGGAAGTGGGAGGTGGGCTTTTAGGTGCCAAAGGAAAGAGGCCAAAGTTGCCATTTTGCTGCTGAGCGCCAAGAGAGAAAGAGAGCACGTATTTCTCCGGGGGACCCTACTGCTGTTGGCAAGTTTTCCTTGGATGATATTAGCTGGTAGGCTTCCCCTCCCCTTCTTTCTCAGCTTAATCTAAGGGCCATATCCAGCCTTCTCCAAAAGAAAAAAGGTTGCTGCTAAAGTTCAGTCTTCGGTTGAGACGGCTGGACTTAGAGTCCAATTCTGAAAACCCTCTTGGAAATAGCCTAAGAGTTGGCAGCAGTTTGGAAGGGAAAGGAATGCAGGAATAGTGGTGATGAGGGAGGGGGTGAGCAGAGATGTTCACATTCTAAGTACAACTTGACTTCCTAAGATGTTTTCATTTTTCAGAATGAAGTAACATGCCTCCAGGAGTCGCAAGGGACCTAAACCTAGTGTTTGACATTGGGGAAAGAGTTTTGGACCTTTTCACTCAGACTCTGCAATAGGAGTGACCGGGATAACTTTTGAGTACTGTGGGTGTAAGGGAGGCTTCATGCTCAGCATTTTGGATGTTGGAGCATTTAATGGAGCACACGAACAGTCTGGCTAAGGACCGTAAAACTTCCTGGGAGCAGGTTCTGTTGTCAATCTCCGAGAGCTGCTGGTTAAAGTAGCTACTCTAGAAACATGAATGGAGGCACATTTACACTTTCTTACCAACCGGAGTGGTAAGTGGCCGTCTAATCCTTTGGGGAACTTGTTAACACAGATGTACGTGTGTTCTGCCTCCTCAAAGCCAGGAGAAGGCTATGCTATACTGGAAACCTCCCTGAGCTTGAAGCTGGAAGACCAAGGCCCACAGCCTGGCTCTGCCCTCACTAGCCAAGCCCCCTTGGGAGACTGACTTAACCTTCCAGTCTGTCTCCCTATCAGGTAATGGGAGCTGATAACGCCTAGGTCACCGGTTCTCAAACTTCTGTCTGTGGACCTGTCAGTTCTGTCCAAGATGAATTTTTCAGCAGCAAAAATGTGACAGCGATATAGGAAACAATGTAGGGAATTTTTCACCAAGTTAAATGTGTTTGGTTTAAAGGCTTGTCTTTTATTCTGAAATTATATCCTTTCTAGTTTTGTGGTATTAAAATTCCCTTTTATGAAATGACAGTGAAAACAGACTGTAGTCAAGTGATTTAATCAGTTTTTTATTTTCATGTCCTTGCTTGGCAGAATAAGGAGTTGGTAGCCCCATGTTGGTCACCCTATTTTGTTGTTATCACACTAGTCTGTGAAATCCAAGCCTGAGGACCACTGGCCTAGTTCACAGGTTGTTATGAGGACTGAACAAGATATGAGAAAGTGTATGATCTACAAATAGGTAAGGGCTACCCAACCATAAGGTGGTATTTTAATCATTACCTAAAACCATGATCCTCTGGGGGGATGTTCCGGTGGATGGCCTGGGGGTGGAAGCTTGAACTCTATCGGTTTATTTTCCATCTGTAATAGCCCTGTGCTGTAAATTTTCACAAGCAAAAGTAAACAGAGAATTGTCTCTTTAAAGAAGAGAAGAGAAATATTCTTCTTTTGGTTTAGACTTCTCCCTGCTCCATGGAACAGTTTGCTCAGACATACTCTGATCTGACTTATTTTAAATATAATTTTCATTGTTAGATGTCAGGAACCCGAGGCACTTTCCCTTAGCACCTCTAAAAGCTTCTCTCTTTGACAGCATAGTTAGCATAATTCAAAAGCATGGAATTGGAAAGATTTTGTCCTAAGTTACAGTTTCTCTCCTTCTATTATTATAAGAAACTTTGTAATTAGACATTTAAAAAAACCCACTCAAACAACCCAAGCATTGCAGAGTGGGGTGTGGAAGGACATACTCCTGTTTGGCTTCAGTTTGGAAATTACTAACGGAGTGATCAGAAGGGTCTTTGTGTGTCATGAACAGGTGTCATGACACTCATGTGTCAAGAATCATCGGCCTTCCAGTTTATATCTTTGATGTTGTACAAAACGGTGTCTCAAAACAGCTAGTTTTGGATCAATTTACTATCCTTTTTTGGTATTTACCATTTCTTTGCAAGTTCTCAATCTTCCTACTGCTAGATGCAGCAAAGAGGACTGGAGTTCCCTAGACTCGAAGTAATACTGGTATGACATGCACTCAGGGATTGAGAATTTCAGATTTCAAATTACTACTATTGGTCCCACCCACTGGTGTCTATGGACACCTTCACTCTGTGAAGGCCTTTGTTCTGTGTCATGATGGTTCATGGAGGATGAAGACAAAATGGTCCCTGCCCTCCAGGAGCTTTTGATCTTAAAGGCGAGAAACGAGACTGGTAGATATTCAGTGCTGAGAGCTTGTACTTGCCACACACATTCATGTGAGTACATGAGTGAAACACACACAGAAATCCAAAAAGACTAATATGGCCCAGTACAAGTAAGATTGTCAAAACTGAGTTGATATATCAATGGTGTAATACATTAGCAACACTAGATTTAGAGTACATTAAAGCCAGAACTTGATGTTATAGGAGTAAATTACATAAATTGCTGTTTTAACATGAATGTTAGATTGAACTGTTCAATAAGTAACTTGGATTTTCCTGGCTCTGCCACCAATAGGATTTATGCTTGGGCTGCTTGCCTGATTGTGGTGTTTCCCACCTTATCCAGAAGGTGATGGGAATGGCTGCCACTCTACACAGCAAGCACTAGATTTAACTGTGCTTTGAGGAGTGTTAGCAGAAGTATAACTAGATACATACAACTGGGATTCTGAACTGCTGGTTCTGAGTAGAGAACCCTTCATTCTCAAATCTCCATTCCTACATAGAACTCTTCCCAATACTGAAGTCATGACTGAAGATGTCACAGTTGCTCCCAGCTTCCCAGGAGGAGAGAAGGTTTGATGCCTTACCTCATTGGGAGTTTCTGGGGCTCCAAGAGGAGCAAGACCCTCCACTCTCCAACAAGAAGCAGACAACTGTTGTGCATATCCTGAGAGCATAAGATGGGCATTACTCATGCCTGAAATCAGCGTCTGCCACCACGTACTGTCTGGTCAGGCTCCAAACCACAGTTTGGAAGGAACTTTTGAGATGCCATTTTGTTTATCCTCTCCTAGGGATGAAAATCACACCCAATTTTTTTTTTTAAGATTTTTTTATTTCTTCATTTTTCTCCCAAAGCCCCCCCGTAGATAGTTGTGTATTTTTTTCAGTTGAGGGTCCTTCTAGTTGTGGCATGTGGGATGTCGCCTCAGCATGGCTTGATGAGTGGTGCCATGTCTGCGCCCAGGATTCAAACTGGCAAAACCCTGGGTTGCTGAAGCAGAGCGCGCGAACTTAACCACTTGGCTACAGGGCCGGCCCCTACACCAAATTTAAGATATCACTTTTCATCACTCATTCAAATATTTAACAAATATCACTGTCATTAAAAGCAATGAGCATATTCCTTTGGTCCTACGAGCTTCTGATCCTATAAGGTAGAGGATAGCTGAAAGAAACCCAGAGCAGCATCTCTAGGTCTAAGGGCAGTGATGAGAAACTTCACAACTCTAGAGATGCTCAAGCTGGAGGAACATCTGCCCTCGGTTGAGGTGGAAGTTTTGATCATAATCCTTCATAGGTTACCAGTTTGCACCACAGGTTTGCACTGGATGAATGTCCCAGTTTGCACACATCACCCCTGTCAGTTCAATCCCATGTCCATTAGTCATTGGTGTTGCTAGGGGCATTATATACTATCATGTCCAATGGCATTTTTTTTTCTATAGACCAATTTTTAGCTCTATTAAAACAGCCACATGTTACAGACCCTAAAACCTTTTCATTCTGTGGAACACTAAAAATGTCTCAGTGGACCTTCCTCACTCTGTAACATGACTCCTTCCCAAAGCACTCTCCCCATTCTTTGGATTTGAAAGAGCAATAATTTTTTTAAAATACTGCTCTCAGGGCCAGCCCTGGGACCAACCAGTTAGGTTTGTGTGCTCCACTTCAGCGGCCCAGGGTTTCACCAGGTTGGATCCTGGGCACAGACCTAGCACTGCTCATCAAGCCATGCTGAGGTGGTGCCCCACATAGCAGAACTAGAAGGACCCACGACTAGAATATACAACTATGTACAGGGGGACTTTGGGGAGAAGGAAAAAAAGAGAGGAAGATTGGCAGCAGATGTTAGCTCAGGGCCAATCTTTAAAAAAAAATACTGCTCTCAATTTGTAAAACTATTAAGAATAGTTTCCAGGGGCTGACCCAGGGATGCAGCAGTTAAGTTCGCACGTTCCACTTCGGCAGCCCAGGGTTCACTGGCCCAGATCCCGGGTGCAGACATGGCACTGCTTGGCAAGCCACCCTGTGGTAGGCGTCCCACATATAAAGTAGAGGAAGATGGGCATGGATGTTAGCTCAGGGCCAATCTTCCTCTGCAAAAAGAGGAGGATTGGCAGCCAATGTTAGCTCAGGGCTAATCTTCCTCAAAAAAAAAAAAAAAAAAGACTAGTTTCCAGATTTTAGCCTAGAGAAGAGAAGACATAAATTAAGAGTACAAGAGTTGCAGAATTGTGTAGCTCCGAGGGCAGGCAATGTATCTCAATGGTGTAGTGGAAAGAACCCAGCCTTTGGGATCAGGCGGACAGAACTGCCTGCTTTTAAGCTCTCTGATCTTACACATTTATATAACCTCTCTGAGCCTCAGTTTTCTCATGTGTTGGAATCCAATTACTTAAACACTTCGAGCTGGCTCTGCAACAGGCATTGAGTATATAGCAGTAAATAAAAGAGACACGGTCCATCCTCATGAAGATTACAGTCCAGCAGAATCAAATTAAATGAAATAATGTAATATCAAAGGTCTGTCACAAAGTAGAAATTCAAAAAATGTTATTTCCTTCCACTTCTCTTCAAATATACAATCATTATATATCCCAACACAGTCAAAAGTAAGAAGGCTACAGACAGTTTTCTACATAGAAGAATTTTGTTGGTGCCCAGCCCCCACGGAATTGGGTATTCTCTCAGCATTATACCTTGTAAACCTTGGTTCAGCTTGTGGTCTTGATTCAAGGCCGTGTAACCATGGTTTCTATTTATGGTCAACAATGAATCCTTATTCCTAGTGGAGTTCAAGGAATTACACACGTATTGCCTCATTTATTCTTTTAGACCACTTGTGAAGTGAGAACAGGTATTACCATTAAACTCATTTTACAAATGAGGAAGCCAACGGAAACAAAATTCTTTTATGCCTCTTTTGTCCCCTAGTCGTAGTCTGCACAGAGGAAGCACTCAATAGATGCTGCTTACACGCTGACTGTTGCGGCAACTCAGAAAGGAGAGGTAGCCCAAGAGTTAGCAGAGAGACTGACTCGGGGTTGCACTGTGGTCGCTCAGCTTTTGCCTTCTCCCTCCTCCAGGTGGGTGAGAAATGGGCGACTGGAGTTTCCTGGGGAACATCTTGGAGGAGGTGAATGAGCACTCCACGGTCATCGGCAGAGTCTGGCTCACTGTGCTTTTCATCTTCCGGATCCTCATCCTTGGCACGGCCGCAGAGTTTGTGTGGGGGGATGAGCAGTCCGACTTCGTGTGCAACACTCAGCAGCCTGGCTGCGAGAACGTCTGCTACGACGAGGCCTTCCCCATCTCGCACATCCGCCTGTGGGTGCTGCAGATCATCTTCGTCTCCACCCCGTCCCTGGTGTACGTGGGACACGCCGTGCACCACGTCCGCATGGAGGAGAAGCGGAAGGAGCGCGAAGCAGAGGAGTTGGGCCAGCAGCCCCCGGGCAACGGCGAGAGGGCGCCGCCTGCCGCAGACCAGTGCAGCATCAAGAAGGGCGGCGGCGGCAGCAAAGGCACCAAGAAGTTCCGGCTGGAGGGGACTCTGCTGAGGACCTACATCTGCCACATCGTCTTCAAGACCCTCTTCGAGGTGGGCTTCATAGTGGGCCACTACTTCCTGTACGGTTTCCGGATCCTGCCCCTCTATCGCTGCAGCCGGTGGCCCTGCCCCAACGTGGTAGACTGTTTCGTGTCACGGCCCACGGAGAAAACCATCTTCATTCTGTTCATGTTGTCTGTGGCCTCTGTGTCCCTCTTCCTCAATATTCTGGAGATAAGTCACCTGGGCTTGAAGAAAATCCGATCTGCCTTGAAGAAGCCGGCAGAGCAGCCGCTGGGGGAGGTTCCTGAGAAATCCCTCCACTCCATTGCTGTCTCCTCCATCCAGAAAGCCAAGGGCTACCAGCTCCTCGAAGAAGAGAAAATCGTGTCCCACTATTTCCCTCTGGCTGAGGTCGGGATGGTGGAGACCAGCCCACTTTCTGCCAAGCCTTTCAGTCAGTTCGAGGAGAAGATGGGCACAGGGCCCCTAGGGGACCTGTCCAGGGCTTACCAAGAGACACTGCCTTCCTATGCTCAGGTGGGAGCACAGGAGGTGGAGGGAGAGGGGGAGGAGCAGCCTGTGGAGGAGGCAGCGGAACCAGAGGCAGGAGAGAAGAGTCAGGAAGCAGAGAAAGTGAGCACAGAAGGGCAGGAGACCACGGCAGTGCTGGAGGGGGAGAAAGTGGAGACCCCGAAGGTGGGGAAGGAAGCTGAGAAAGAAGAGCTGCAGGCCGAGAAGGTATCAAAGCAGGAGCTGCCGGCTGAGAAGGCACCTTCTCTGTGTCCAGAGCTGAGCGGGGATGACACCCGACCCCTGAGCAGGCTGAGCAAAGCCAGCAGTCGGGCCAGGTCAGATGATCTAACCATATGAAGTGGTGCTAAAGAAAGAAAGAAAAGAAAACACCCAAGCTAACACAGCCCAAGATGAAACATAAAGATGCCAACATGATTTGAGTCTTCTGTCCCCCTTCACACACACCCCTACCCCCACCCCTGGTTGGACAGGCGCTGCAGTGGAACAGTGCATGCTGGACAACTAGGAGGCTGCCTTTCCCATATATAAGGGCTATCAAGATAAACCCATTGTCCCATCAAAGTTCCCAGTCTCATATGACTGACTACCCTGCCCCTCTACCCCAACAGCTATGAGGAACTCAGCTTTCATCCCCATTTCTTCTCAGAAATCCTTCCAGTCAGAATTGTGGCTTCCTCATAGCTTTTTACCAGTCTTGTCTCAAGCTCACTAATTTAGCCAGACTTTATCACCCAGCACTTCCCTAGCCAACTCCATGTGACCCTATATCAGGGGTCCCTAACTCAGATGCCTAAAGGATGCAGGCAGGTGATTTAAATTGGTGAAGTGGGCCTGTTCTAATGCCGTGGAAGAGCCAGGACTATGAAAATTGGAGAGCGGAGGGCAGATGCTGCTCAGTTCCAGGCAGTGATTACTGGGCAGTGTTACTGGCCATCTGATTTTTCAAGAAAAGCAAGAAATCCAAACTTTTAAGTGAAATTTCCAACATTTTTAATGTTACCAATTAAATTTTAAATATGCCATGTGTGCAAGCCAAATTTAACCTGTGGGACACCAGTTTGCAAGGTCACTTACACTAGTGAGCCCAGCTTTCCTATGGAATTGGTCATATTGTTTATGGCCTCAACTTGTTTCTGTGGTTTCCAAACCTTATTTCACAATTTTGGGGTGTTTGGTTTAAATCATCAGTCCAAGGGATACTCAGAATTCTCACTGGCTATTCTTTTGGGTCACTGTAGCCCCTGGGTTCTGATGCAATTACATCCTTTATATTGGTGGGAATTCTGCCCCTAGCAACATGAAGGAAGGAGAGCAAGACCCCATACCTCTCCCTAAACTGAAAAGGCTTTGAGGCCTGGTCACAGTTTTCTTCCCTGAAGCAAAGAAGGTCCTTTTCTTTCCTTTCCTGTTCCAACATCAGTGCTCAGCCTGAAATCTATACCTCCTTTCTTCGGGGGCTGGGAGCAAACCCAGTTCTGAGCTGGAGGATACCTACCCACTGGCCTGTCTTGAGGAGAGTCAGCTCTCAGGCCCTGCTCAAGCACAAGACATGTACAAGGACCATGAGACTGGCATTAGGGGGAACCTCTTACAAAGTGGGAGCTCAAGCAGCTAGAGTCCCAAAGTTTGGTCCCAGGCCAGGCTTTGTCCCTAGAAGGGACACAGAGGCTGAAGGGGACAAGAGGGATCTTGAAGGTCTCCTACCCTGTATCCCCACAGCCAATAATCCTCAAACATAGAGTCCAGTCATAGGAAATCCTCAGGTACAAGTACATATTTCACACAGGGAGCAATTTTACCTAGAGCCATGCAGTTCCCAGAACAGAGGGAGAAATTGATAACCACTATGTTTCATCTGTACCAAACCTGTGCTTCATGGGCTGCGGTGCCAAGGCTAAGGCAGGAGCAATAGAAACCAAGTTGACATGGCAGGAATCTGGACAGGATACCACCAGGGGACCCAAAAGAGGTACCTAGAAAAACTGCCTTTATTCTATCTTCCCCCAACAAGCACCATCCCAAAGTATGAAAATCCCCTGTGCTGCCCTCTTTACCACCCTTCCTTTTAAGACATTCATTCTAGATATGCTTTTCCAGAGCAAAGCCTCCTCCAAAACTATTCCTCCCCTGTGACACTATTCCCATTCCTTGGTGCCCCCTTCTAAAGCAAAGTGGTCTAAAAGTTAAATTCATCCTAAGTTATGATTGATAATTACTCGAGGGAAAATTTACATGTTAAAAGAGAAAGCCTAAAATATATTTTACCTACGTTAATCTAAAGTGACAAACTTTCAGTGAAGGAATGTATCATGCAATGGACGGTTGAATAGAAGAGGGATACTTATCCTGTAGACACTTGAGTGTCTGGCTACTGCTTGAATCCTCCCTTTGCAGTCAACGCTGTTCCACACATACCTTCTTCTGTGTAATGAGAGAAGGAACAAGATCCCAGGCCTGAGAACCAGTAACTGCATCATTGCACTCCCCTCAATGGCTGCACAATTGCTCCTGAAGACCCATTTTAAGAAGATATAAACTCAGAGCCTGAGGATAGCTTGATCGTTACCAGAATAAAATGTTTATCTCAATGAGGACCTAACCCCAAAAAGAAAAGAGAAAGAAAACTATGTCCTGTTCTAATTGAAAACTGCTGGTGCTGTCTGGACCCGGTTGCAGAGGTGTAGGTGAAGGCTGCTGGTCTCCTTGTCTCAGCTGGGGCATAAGTGGGTGAGTGTGTTTCCTTAGATGAAGCAGCACCCTGCTTCAATGTCTGTACCTACCCTCCTGCCATGGAAGTTGCCATTTCCCTTCTTAGTCTTCCCAGGGAAAGAGGAAGCCTATTTTGAAAGAAACAAACACAGGCATCAAGGGACCAGGATTTTTCTTCTATTTCTGCCATCTAGTTACTGTCGTCCCTTAACCTCTCTGTACCTCAGTTTTCTGTCTACAAACTAGGGTGGCATTTGCCACCAACCTACCTCCAAGGGTATCATAAGGATGGAGTTGGCTGCTGAGACTGGAGCCTGCTGAGTGGTGCCACTCCCTGAAAGATTCCTCCAACAGCAGGGAGACTGGGAAGAAGGGCAGGTGGGTGGTTTCCATCTGACCCTCCCAACCTGCCTTGCAGTTAGCTGGTGAGTTTCAGTGTGGAATAGACACTCTGGAGATCAGTTTTCTCAGAGAAGACTCAGAATAGAATTTTGATCCCATATGTTTAGTAGGAACCTGAGGCTCTGTGACCTTGAGAAATGACTGGAAACAGATTAGCAATTACTTCCATCCTCTGGAAAATGTCCCTTTGTGCCCCATCTTAAGCTGCCACACAACTGCTTCCAGGTTCCATCCACAGGCAGCTGTGCATCTGTGGAGGCCCTTACTCTATAGAACTGGATCCCTCAGTGTCTGTTTTGAGGCAAATAATTATGCCTGAGACAGGATTACAATCCTCCCTGGGCTTCATTAGGCCCAGCTTTAACTCCTACTCCTGGTCATTCCCTTGTTAGATTAAACCTTCAGGGCCCACGGACCTACCAACACAAAGCAGCGTTGAACAGCAGGACATCCAAAGTGCAGCTCCCTCCAGAGGAAAAGTGCTCATTGCTTAAGAGCAGTTATACACCTCCATCAAGGGAGATCTGTGACGAAGAGGGACACAGTTACTGAGAGTTCAATTAGAAAGTTTCAAGCCTGGCTCTGTGGCCCCTGGGCCTAGCACCTGGGGCATTATAAAAAGGCCTAACTGCTTTCCACCGTGACTTTGTTACTTGCCAAACAGGTGTGCTTGCAACACAGAATTGGACAAATATTCCTGAAGGTCAGTGTGACCTGGGGATCAGATTTTCCCACAAAGAACACTGAAGTTCAAGTCAGAACTGTTGGCTGCACCTTGTTAACTCTGAGGACCCCAAGATGTCACTGACACACTCCAAAGATAGTTTTCCGTAAGTTAATTGGGGAGTAACAAGTTCTGACCCTTCTTTACAAGGTGGATCAAGAGAATTGATACCCATAAAACACCATGAGCATACTAGAAGAGATAAGTGGGTTTTGAAAAAAAAAACACCTCACTAATTTGCAAATAAAAGACAAGGGAGGAAGGCCTTATCCAGATTTGTCAGGAGTTCTTATTGTAAAATGTATGCTGAAGCAATGACAGTCACCACTTTCAAATACTGAACAGATTGCTAACTAAGATACTGCTAAGAAGTGAGCCAATAAGCAAAGGGAAGGAATTAAACAAGGTGGGGGGAGTCAATATTTCTGTAGTCATGAATTCCTAAGAACTATACTACAGAAAAAAAATCTTTAATCATGCAAGAATCCCTTGCTGAAAGTGGTGCTGCCAATACTCAGCTTCCTAGGGCTCGTGTATAGAGATGCGCCAGGCCCTGAGGCAGTCTCTGACTTGTGGCAGAAGGGAGTCAGTCCATGGATAGTGAAAGAGCTGCATGCTGGAACTCTTCAGTCCAAGCCATGTGGAAGGCCTGGGACAAGGCTAGTGCACACAGCTGCTCTTCATGAGTTCCTGAGGAGGGTGATCAGGGCATGCTCAAGTGAGAGTGAACGTACCACCCAAGCAGCATCTCTCACCCCACTACCTCCTCCCTTCTCCTTCCCTTGACCCTGAATTATCCCTCTATGCATAATGCGTGCAAATGATTGCACAACCCAAGTTAGCAAATTTTAGAAGAA
This sequence comes from Equus quagga, assembly GCF_021613505.1. Lineage (NCBI taxonomy): Eukaryota > Metazoa > Chordata > Mammalia > Perissodactyla > Equidae > Equus > Equus quagga. The sequence goes on along the minus strand of NC_060279.1, from coordinate 43,530,776 downwards.
AAAGGTTTGCCTGGTTGGATGGAAAACTCCCCTGAGCATAAATACGACCTGTAAAATGAAGTAAGTGTGTGCCTAGAAGTGATAGTGAAATAGATAGGGAGATTTTTCTTTCTTGTAATTATTGTATTATAACTAAATATGTAATTGGGGAAGGAAGGAGAAAAAGGAAACAAAATTCTAGATTCAGTAGTTAGATAAGAGGAAAGAAAGATTTTTGTGAAAGACAAGTCACTCTCCACTGCCCTAGACATTGGAGCTCCCAAAGCCAGCAGAGAGTGGCATTTGGCTGTGGCAGTGGCCACCAAGGTAGCAGTTGAATATACTGTAGGCTCCAGCCCCACTGCCTTCAGGAAGTTCTCCAGGGCAAACAAAGAGAATTCTGGAAGAATTCATAAAGGTTCCTGGAGGGAAAAGCAGATGATTTCATTGTGTTTTTATGCAAATTCTTCCTTCTGCGAGACACGATTAGTAGAGACTCAGCTAAGAAGCACATTTACAACAAACTTCATGGGGAAATCTCTGACAGAGGAGAGTGGCATTATTGGGAGTGTGTCCTGAATTCTCCAACCCTCCATGTCCTTATGTTAGAGCTAATAGTCACATGTTAGACTATTACAAAACAAATAAAACTAACTTGACTTTTTGCCATCTTTGTTTTTTCTTTTGACCTGTCAGCCAAGCTAGATTGTGAAGAGACTACCCCAGTTTGTGGTTCTTCTTCCTTTGGAATTAAGGGGCTGAAGAACAAGAGGCCTGGGGTATGGTGTGGGGGGCAGTGGTATGCTAGTGAACGTTTAACAAGCAGCTCTCTCCGGGGTAGAGAGGTACTGGTTTGTAGTGTTTGGCAATTTCCTTGCTGTAAATTCTCCCATTGTCACCAATTTCGAGCTACCAACATAATGTCACTGAACACAGAGATGAGAAGAGATGTACAGTAGCACAACATTATAAAATATTTCCACCATGCCATAGATAGAAACAACCTCAACAGCATAGATAATAGTAAAATAATTAAGAGGTGATGAGCTTTGAGTATTTATTACCTTTGTGTTTCACATTTTTTATTTTAAGTTTATGTAACTTAATTGTTAATAATGACTGTACTTAAAAAATTGCTCACAAAGTTCCAGGAAATTTGGCAAATGACTCTTATGAGCCAGCATAAGCTAGCTCCAGCATACCCCTGGGTGGAAACATGAAAACTCTCCTTATCAATCAAGAATTGGTCCATTTCTTTCTTCCCTTTCTCTACAGAAACCTCAGGAAAAGTCAAAAGTATACTTGTCTGACCTTATAGGAAGAAGCAAAAGAATAGGATTCGTTCTCTTCTGTGTCATTGTAGAATTGTAGAATTGTAGAAAGAGTTAAAGTTACTCCTTACAGATAAAAATAAATAGATAAAATAAAATTAGCCAAAATAAAATTAGTCAAAATCTGCTTGGGATTTATCATGTCACTTCTCTGTTTAAAATCCTTCAATGGCTCTTTGTTGCTTACCCAATAAATTCTAAATTGCCCAACATGGCTTACAAAGCCTTTATAACTGACTTCAACCCACCTAGATAGGACGTCTGTTTTTACCTGCCCAGAATCTAGTCTCCTTTCTTTTATAATAATGTCTCGATTTTACCTAGGGGAAACATCCTTCCTCAACTGAATATAGTCTTGGTGGGACTCTTAGTAATGTTTACCTGACTTTCCCTGGTCAAGAGTCAGGTTTTTTTTTTTTACTCAAATAGGCCAGTCATGCACTGTCTCCCTGGAATGAAACTCTTGAGTAGAGTAACAGAGAGACTGAACTTGGTTGGAATTCATTCATCTGGACAGGAGCCCCTGAAGAGACTTACAATTAGTTCCTGCTTACCTGGATTTCTGGGGCACACTTGGTTCCTCCTTTTTTCAGATCCTGGTTCATCAGCCTTCCTTCGGTTTGCAGAGCTACCCCAGTGTTCCCACCTTTATTTATTTATTTTTAAGATTTTATTTTTCCTTCTTCTCCCCAAAGCCCCCCAGTACATAGTTGTATATACTTTAGTTGTGGGTCCTTTTAGTTGTGGCACATGGGACGCCGCCTCAGCATGGCCTGATGAGCAGTGCTAGGTCCACGCCCAGAATTCGAACTGGTAAAACCCTGGGCTGCCAAAGCAGAGCGTGCAAACTTAACCACTTGGCCATGGAGCTGGCCCCCCCACCCCTTTTTTTTTAGTTTAACATAGCCAAAATTATCTCTATTGTTTGTAAGCCCCCAACTGATATACCACCTTCATAGGCTCATCTCACACATCCATCCACAAGCATGTGCCCCAGGCTTGGGGAGCCATGGGCCGATCCCCAACATGGGCAGGCCTGGCATACAGTGATGAATGAATTCCATGTTGTTTCAGGAATCTGCCGTGTCCTGCCTTTTTTCCTGTGGTCAGCTCCTTCTCATCCTTCAGGATGCAACTCAACTGTCTCCTTCTTTATGAAATTTCACAAGCTTCCCAAGACAAAGTTAGTTGCTCCCTCCTTTGTGATCCCTCAGTACTTGTGTGCACTTCTATCATAGCACTTATCAAATTGTTTTATTTCTGGCTTTTCTCCCATCCCTAAAGTTGCATGCAACTTTAGGATAGAGATTTCATCCTATATATCTCTGAATATTCAGTACTTAGCACAGCACCTGGAACATAGTAATGTTTGGTGAATGAATGAATGAGTACTGAGACATCTCCCAGGGCAGGAAGAGATAATTGGCCAGCACTCCCAGCACCAGAGAAGGCTGACACTACACAGGAATACATCTGAGGAAGAGGTTCCCTGAAGGTCCCAGGAGTTTCAGGCTTGAAGGCAAGCTGGCTTGCTTTGTCATGAATAATGGAAGAAAAAGAGATTTTCATATGAATTGCTGGGCATCATCACCCAGAGCAACCTTGGAAGCCATGTGTTGGAGATGGCAGTCAGAGTTTTTGAATGACTGTAGATCAGCGGACACCCCTACCCCTACAAATTCCCACTAATTAGATTTTTGGCCTTTACATGAAATAAGAAATAAACTTCTAGTGTATTAATCCTCTGAGATAATCCAAGCTTTATCTGTTATAGGATCTAGCATTATCTTATCTATTTACAGAAATTGAGGTTAGATGTAGTTATCACAAAAACTTAAAATATGTGGCTCTGGCGGAACAGCTGAACAGTGAGTAATGAAGAAATGAAAATCAAAGGCTACAAGGATAGAGCCCCAGGCTATGCCATGCAAATATTTAGTAAAAATGTCGCCTGTGATGATTTGTGTATTAGTTATCTATTGCTGTGTAAAAACTCAATCCAAAACTTAGTGGATTAAAACAACAATGAGCATGCATTATCTCTCATGGTTTCTGTGGGTTAGGAAATCTGGAGGAGCTTGGGATTTCTCATGAGGCTGCAGTCAGATACTGACAGCTTGCAGTTACAGAGTCTTGACTAGAATGGTAGGATCCACCCAGTCATAAGGCTACATGACTAGCAAGTTGGTGCTGTTGGTTTCTTCCCCACTTGGGCCTCTCCATGAGTTTGCTTCCAGGTCCTCATGAGCTGGTGGCTGGTTTCCCCCAGAGCAAATGATACAAGACATCAAGGCAGAAATTTCAATGTCTTTCATGACCTAACCTTAGAAGTCACATACCATCACTTTCATCCTATTTTATTGGTCACTTTCCCTCAGACTGCTCCAACTACTGTGGAGAGAATAAACTAGAGAAGAACGTGATTTAAGGTAAAGACATCTATTTGGGCTCCTTTTTTTTGTTTTACTGATTTCCTTGAATCTGCTCCAAATGCTTCTTGGAAGTAGGCAGGATTTAAACAACAAATGATAATTATGATACAAATTCCAGATTGTGGTACAACTGCCACTATCAAGGAAGCCCTCAGCCAAGAATAATGTCTGGTCATGATTCCTTTGGCCAGGATGGAGTTTTGGCTTCTTTTTGTTTTTCCTCTAGCTTCTGTTTTCCTCTAACACTCAGCTTTTCTGAAAACAGTTCAGTTTTTCTAATTCATCGAAGTTTTCCAGTTGCATTTTTCTATCTTTCTCATTTGCTACAGTTATCACCTCTACACTGGCTAGATCTGTAAATTGAAGAAAGAATGAGGCACCTCCAGAATTGAGTTAGACTAATAAAATCAACAGAAAATGGATGAGATCCAATAAATGTAAGTGAACTGAACCAAGAGAATATAATGTAACAAAAAATGCTCAATCACACCTTTAAGGCAGACATAATGACAAGGGGTGTTCTTATGGTATGACCATAAATATGGACATCTGTAATGTCCCTCAGATCAGAACCTCAACTTTCTCCAATTTCTCTTTTCATGATTGTATCAGAGTGAAGCAATAATTTCTAGGACAACTCTATACCTTTCTTGAATTACAGACTAGTTGTCTTCTCTTTAAATATTTTTTAGATACTTACTTATCCAGTAGTCAAAGACCCTTCTTTTGACTTTTTAAAAATCCTGTTGACCTAATTACCGTCTCTAGTTAGGTCCTACACATATACCCTGACAGATAAGACTCTCATCTTTACAGATGAGTAACAGACAAGGAAAATAACAACAGAGACTGGAGTCTATGAAAGGTTTCAGAGATGTGAGAAGAAAACAATGGACATCAAAAGTAGAAGCACAGAATAATTTCAAAAGATATTTACTTAGAAAAATAAAGTAAGCATAAAATCTGTTTTGTGCTCTTGAAAAAAATTTGAAGAAAACATGAATTCTGTAAAATAAGAGATGAAATGCAAGGTAATAAGATAATAGACTGAGTTGGAAAAGGAGCTGGCAGAGTTAGCAAACAACGTCACAGCAGAATTTTAGAAGAATAAAGAGTAGAATTAGCAACATATAAACCCAAATGAGTTTTGTAAAGAATCAACATCAGAAATTCCTCCCAGAATGTCAAGAGGCAGAACAAACAAATGAAATTATCATAGAGGAGATAATAGATATGGAAAGAAGGCAATAGAAATCAATCACATAGATATGGGTGTTCCCGAAGGAAAGTCAGGACAACTGAACCACAAGCGTGAAAGATATAATGGGAGGAAATTCCTCGAGCTGATAAAAGACCTGAAACTGCAAATTGGAAGGAATTCACCATGTACCAGAAAAAAAAATCTAGATAAATTTTGATTCAAGTATAAAGACGTAATCCTACAATTTTAGAAATATAAGAAAACAACCTCTGCTATGGTTTGTGTACTGCTAATGAACAATTATATTTTCACATTCTTGTCCACTTGTGAACACAGGGTGGGATCACAGCCTGTCCATAGGAGGTGAAGTTTTCTGTGAAGAGAATGGCTATTTCAATGTCAAATCCTGAAAAGAGAAAGATTCTAGGATGAAAAAAGAGCACTTGGAAGGTGAGCCTTAATTAGGAAGAAAAGGGCATTCTTTTCTCTGTCTGAGCCTTGTCTCTTAAGCCTGAATTCCAGAGTCCCAGTGTGCTCAACAGCTTCCAAAAGATAAGGGACCGATAGCATCTGCCATATGAAGGCAAGTCAGGAACTAAGGGAGTTAGTGAGTTGGTACGTGTCAAGATCGTAGAACAGTACCTGGCACATAATAAGTGCTTTGTAAGTATTAGCTACTAGCTATCATCGCCATCATAAATATTATTCTATGTGATGTAATTACTGTCATTTAGCGTAGTCTTGTTATTAAACGATGTGCCTTAGACTCAGCTGGGATACAGAGATTTAAGGGAAGGATTTGAGCACTTGGTCTGGAGGGGTAGAGAGGAGAGATTCTTCCTCCCTCTCAGATGCCACTGTTGGTCATGGGGATTAGTAATAGCTCTAAAGGAAAAGAGAAGCTAGGCGGAGGACAAGAAACCAAAAACTCATGGCTCTCAATTTCATCCATCTCTCTCAATATGGAGTTAGTCCCTCTGTGCCAACTGTGATGAACAGGATGTTTATTGTTACCTACAAAGGAAAAAATATCAGGCTGGCTTCATACTTCTCCATAACATATTAAATTTCAGAGGAGAATAGATCATCTGTAGAATATTGAGAACGAAAAGTTTAAGCCAAGAACTCCACAACAAGCCAAATTTCATTCATGAGTGAAGGCAATTGAAAGGCATTCCCAAGTATACAATAACTCAAAATATCTGCAAACTTTTCTTTAAAGAAAAATTTATTTCATGATCCACTCAATCCAAAAGAGAAAGAATTTTTAAAAAGAACTCAAGAAGGCAAAGTATAAAAAAGGTTGGCAATGAAACTGAAGACATTAAGCATAAAATGAATTAAACTTAACTGTAGTAAGTAGAGTTATGAAACAGAATACAAATGTCGTAAATAATTCTTAACACACTGTAATTTTTTTAAGGCTTAAAATCCCAGATTATACCAACATAAACTTGGGAACTGTGTGAGGTGGAAGAAGTAAGGGAGAAAGAGAACTATGAGGACGTGGAAGTGCCCTGAGATACTGAACTTACAAAGAGATTATTTTATTCTCTATGTCAGTAGTTAGAAAAATATAGGGTTGCACGTGTTATTTTAAAACAAAATGTATGCCTTGCAAAGTACTAGGAAAAAAATTAAGGAACACTCAGTCCACATAGCAAAAAAAAAAAAAAAAAAACAGAAAAAATGAAAAATTAAAATCAGACATGCAAAATAGGAGCGTAGAATCATTAAACCAAAAAAAAAATTTTATTTTTATTGATATAAAATATAATGTGCAACAAAGACATAATGTGAATCATTTGCACTGAAAAATAAGGCATCAGATTATATGAAGCCTTCAGAAATACAAGGAGATATGGACAGAAAAATAATAGTAGTAAGAGACTTTAATATGCCTCCTTCAGTCCTTGACAAACAAATAGAACACAAAAATATAGAGGACCCAAATATGATTTACAAGTCTGACTTAATGGACATGCAATGGAAAGTTAAAATGAAATATTTCCTATGTCTTGGCATTTCAGTCAAGGCCACAGAACCAAGGACAATGGATACTCAGTGCCTACATATTCTGAAGAGTAGAATGAAGAGCAAACAATTCAGAGTTGCTATATAGAAAAAACGGGGTCCCCAAAACATTCTTGCAGACCCTTAGTCCACCATTTACCTCCAGATTATTCAAGAGAAAGATAAGGTTTGACTGAAAGCATTCTTTGAAGAGAGCTGTCAGACTAGAATCAAGTGCTATGATGTTTCCCCTCAGGTCCCCTCCAAGTGAGGAGCTCAAGCAAAACCTCTGAGATTTTCTGGGAAGCATTCGCTAGGAGGGAGGCCTGTTCTCTTATTAGTCATTAGCCACCTGCTAATCTCCAGAAGTTCTCAGACCCACCTCAGGCTGCCACTGGAGCCACAGTCCCGCTTCAGGCTGCTGCTGGAACCAACCTTGGAAGAGCTGGATGTGTGTCTCCAGATTTGCTGGGTCACAGACATAGTGACTGCCCCTTGCCCAGGGAAACTTAAAGACTTAGATAAATGTGTCTTGAAGGCCAAATTTTTCATCACAATATTATTATAGCAGAAAAGTTTTTGAAAAGAAGACTGGTTAAATAAATCATGGCATAATCATATGATGGAATACTACTGAGTCAATGAAAATGTTGTAAAATCTTTGGTATGAGAAAATGTTCATGATATATTTCTAAGTGAAAAAGTATATAACAAAATATTATGCTACTTGTATCCATTTTTGAGAAAATAAAAAAGTATATATACATGGGTGTGGGTGTGTAACAGAGTAACCAAGAATAAGAATGAATACCCCAGAGTTTGGAAATACACCAGTATAGAGTTCCTTTGTGAACATCCTACCAAAGTCATGGCGGTAAATCAGAACCAGGGTATAAAGGCAGGAGCTTCTCTAATACGAGGGGATGTTCCCACTGTTAGTCATCCCAAGAAGAGGTTAGGCCTAAAGAAGGAAATGGTGGAGAGGTAGAGAGAACTTTCTGGCTAGCCTAGGACCAGAGGGCAGGAGACCCAAATTTAAGTGTGGAGAAGTTCAGAACAGTTCTTATGGTAAGAGTATGCACACCTTTTACTTTTATTTATGAATTTCAATTTATATATTCAATTCTAAATTTCCTCTCTATGTATTCTTCCCTTTTACTCACAAATTACATGGATCAAATTAATTATGTATGATAATTATATTAATAAGAATCCCCAAATTAGTTTTAATAAATGGAAAAATGTTTTAATGTTATATATTTTAAATAATGCCTCTGAGTCTTTCCAAATTTGGGATATACAGTCATCAGTCTTTTTAGTCCAATTTGAATAATTGGTGACAAGAAATTTTAAACATACATTTAAACTGATTGATGATGAAAGGAAACTGAATGTAAATTCATAATAATAGATAAAAATAATTACATACTAACTATAAAGTACTTATTTTTCCAAGGGCTTTAAGTGTATTACTTATTTAATCCTTGTAATAACTTTATGAGATAAGCTACTATCACTATCCCCATGAGGAAAATAAGGTACAGAGAGTTAAGTAACTTGCACAGGGGCGCACAGCTGTTTGATGCTTCTGCATTCCTGAGGAACACGGCCTCAAGGACAACCAAGCTCTTGATTCAGAGTTATCTCTAACTCGTCTGAACCAACCAAGGCCCTGGACAGGGCATCCTAGGTCCATATCAGGTCAGTGCCAAGGTCAACATATCCAACATGAGGCTGTGTAAGAGGAAGGAACTAAAGTGCACAGCCAAGAAGGTCTGGAAGAGTGGAGAACAAGTAGGGAAGAGGTTCAAATTAGAGTCAAGGAAGATGAGGCTAGGGGAATTTTTGAGCCACAGCACAAGTGGTTGTTAGGCTGTGCTCAGGCTATAGAGTGAGCATGCCTAGCGAACAAAACCAAACACAGAGCGTAGCTAGCACCACTCTGGCTCCAGGTCCCCTTTCTCCAAGCAAATCAGAGCTGACCTTTCCCCATGTGAAGGCCCTTACTCATTCTAGGAAGACTTTGAGGTGGGAAGCAGATTCTCACAACCAGTCCACTAGTTCTGTTAGTGTGTATAAGAATCTCCTTGGCAGCTGTTAACAATGCAGATTCCTGGGGCTGGCCCAGTGGCGCAGTAGTTAAGTTCGCACATTCTGCTTTGCCGGCCCAGGGTTGGCTGGTTCAGATCCTGGGCGTGGACATGGCACCGCTTGGCAAGCCATGCTGTGGTAGGCGTCCCACACATAAAGTGGAGGAAGATGGGCATGGATGTTAGCTCAGGGCAAGTCTTCCTCAGCAAAAAGAGGAGGATTGGCAGCAGATGTTAGCTCAGGGCTAATCTTCCTCAAAAAAAAATATGCAGATTCCTTGGAGCCACCCTCAGAAATCTCGAGTCCACTGGTCTGCCTTAGGGCCTATGAATCTACATTTTAAACAAGCTTCCCAAGCTGTTAGAGAACCATGCTTCGAGAAAACTGTACCTATACACTCTCTAGGCACCAAGTATAGAAGCTGTCCAAGGGACCACTGGGAGGTAAGTGCCTCCTCTCTGAATATTTGGGTTTCCTGGCCAGCTTACCTTAGTGGTTTACTGGAGTACACGGTGGGGTTCAAAGTCTCAGTGAACCTGGATAGCAAAGCAAGCTACATGATAGGATGGCTATATGTGGAAGGAGGCAACTGGAGTAGGATGCCATGGAATTAGTGATGTTTTATGTCTCAAAAGATCCCAAATTTATGACTGCATGTAAATCTACTCCTGTATCACAATAAAAAGTTTAGAAAGAAAGTCCCTAACAGAAGTCATCCAGCCACTGACATGGGCAGGTGCTAGGTGAATCCATGGAGAAGTGGTACTAGGGTGTTTTCCAGAGATCCACGGTTAGTGTCAACTCCTGGGCTCAGTCTTTTGTATGAATTTGGAGGAAGAGGGGAATATCACTAGCTGTCAGGATGTGGATGGTACTGGAAGTTGTGAGAAGATAGGAAGTATCAACACTGTTGTTGCTATGAAAAAGAGTGCAGTAAACTGGTGTGAGCAAACACCAGTCAAAGGGACATAGATTAATCTTCTTGTCAGTAGACTCTTTAACAGCAGATCCATCTGGCTGTCAATCTCCAGGTGAATGTTAAACAACAGCCAGTAGTTATGAACATGAAATATTTTGAAAAGCACCCTTGAAAAATGCGACACAAACTGGGAGCTCAGTCAGAGCCCAGGTGGCTTGACAGTTCACGGAGGTAGAAGCAGAAGATCTCACTGTTGAACAGGACAGCAGCAGCTGGAGTGGATTGAGAATACAGTACCATGGGTAGGGGTGGGAAGACAAGACATTTTGGTATCAGAGTCCACCACCACCAGGAAAGAGACCTGCTTTGAGAGGAGAGTCATTGGAGGTTAATCTAGTGAGAAGGTTTCTAGAGACATCCTGCAATCAAAAGCAGGGTATAGCATTTCCTTGGGTCACCCAGGCCTGTCCTTGATCTAAATACAGGTAGTAGAGTAGGGGGAATCCTGAACAGTGTCATTCAAAGCTTTGCACAGGCCAGGGGCCAGTAGGGATTGTATACCTTTCTTTGCTTTGCCAGGTTCACTAAGACCTTGATCCCTACCATGCACCCTAGTAAGCCACCAAGGTAAACTGTTTGCCTTGACAGGTTCTCCCAGCATTCTGCACCAGCACACAGCCTTGAATCTCAGATGAGATTCTAACTCATCATGTGTAGGTAGATGCCTGTAGGTGCATATCTTGTAGGCATCTACCTGCTTCCCTGATAGATGTAGCCAGGGACACAAAGTTCTCTGGTTTAAGAAGCTCCTGCAGTAGAGCTGCCCCCCTGCTCCCTGGCATTCTGGATCAGAGAATGGACATTTTGATAGGTAGTTTGGGCTGATGAGTATGGTAGAGTTCAATTCTAAGAAAGAGAGACAGCTTCCCTCGTGTGTAACAACTTTGTGAGTCTCAGTTACTCAGATTGCAGTAGTCTAAGCACTCGGGCCCTGGATGCCAGGTTTCCTCAAGGCTGTGCTTGACTGCAGCCCCTCCCACCCAGGGTGATTGCCCCCAGCTGGAGCCAGCTTCTAGGACTATGAGACCACAGGGACTACAAGCACAAACTAGAGCCCTGGTGGGAAAGGATAAGCCCTACAGCAGTGCATTAAGCCTTCAGGAAAGGAGTATGGAATGGATGAAGCAGTGATTCAATCTACATTTGAGCAACTGCAACATGGGGAGGGGGAACTATTTCCTAAAATAACTCATTTTCAGACTCTTAAAGAATTATTCCTTGTTGTGAATTAAATCCATCTTCATTTAACTTCCAGTCCTTTGTCCTACAAATATCTCTTGGGGCCATATCAATTCTACCCATTCTTTCAAATGAAGATAGCTATCCTGTTCCTGAGTCTTCTTTCTTCAGTTCCTTTCATTGGTTCTCATCTGGTGACTCTCCTCTGAGCAAGCTCCAGTACGTCTATGTGCCTCCTAAAAATGTGGTGCAAATAGCGCAGTTCTCTAGGCGAGGTCTAAAGGATACTAAGTATAATGCGATTCCCACTCCCTTACTATAGCTGGTGTGCTTTTTTTAACATCAGAAATTTACTTGATTAGCTATATTTGCTCAAATCTCACCTCCCTTTCCACTCTTCCCTCACCTTGTGCAGTTGTTTGTGGAGCCGAGTATAAGTTGTAACATTTAGAACACAATGCCTGACCTCTGGTGTAACTCATAATAATCATTATTATTAACTTCATCTTACTAGGTATGACCATTACAAAATGGAATTCCCACTTAAGATATCAGCTCAGGTCCCTTATAAATGGAAATGCTACCTCGCATTACATCTGCTTTTGGATTTTCAGACCACAGTATCGCATCCTGTCCCTTTGAGCTAGGCCGCCTCTAATTAAGCCCCGCCCCCAGAACGGCCTCTTCCTGGCCCCGCCTCCGCGGCCACAGCTCCCCGGCGCCTCGCGTCCTCCCTGCCCCCTCTAGCCCGAGGCGGGAAGTGCTGGATGTAGTCGCTGATTGGCTGGCTGTGGCGCAGCTTAATGGCGTCGGGCTGGCGATCCGCGGTACCGGCCGTGGCCCCCGGGCGGAAGCTGCCTGTGTGAGGGGTCCGGTGGCCCTAGCGTGCCTCGGCCTCGAGGAGTGAGAAGCGGAGGCACGAGCCCTCCCGATACTTCGCCATGAGTTTCCTGATCGACTCCAGCATCATGATTACCTCCCAGGTGAGCCACTGCCTCCCGTCCCGGGACCCCTCAGCCTCCCTTTCTCGAATCGTCCTCGCGGGGCCTCAGCGATGCGGGCTGGCCTGGGATCTTGCTCTCCTTGCCCGCGGCTTGCACCCGCCTCATCGGCACCCAGAGCTCATCGGTACCGGAGGGTGTGGGATTTGCTGTGTCCGCTACCCTCCACCTTTGGTGTGGGGAGGCGTCCTGCGGTGGTCCGCGCCCCGACCCAGCCTCCATCCCCCCGCTTTCCGGTCCACTTTGGAAGGGGTCAGGTGGCCTCAGCACTCGCAGCCGGTGTCGCGAGAAGGGAGCGGGCCCCGAAGCTTCTGCTGTGCGCTGCTGACCCATGGATTGGGGAAGACTGGTTCCGGGCGCGGGGTGCGCGGCACGCCAATTAGGGCTGGCTCCCGAGGACACGTGGGGGCTTTGCTGGTTACTTGTCAAATCCTGAATCCGGGTGCGGAGGAATTTACCGCCGTCACTTCAGAGATCTTCAAAGTACTGTCAGGTTTCGTTTGTGTACTGACACCTCATCCTTTAACCTCCGTTTGCTGCCCACGCTTTTCGGATCTTTTTCTGACCCTCCTTTCTTCCCGATTGGCCACCATTCATTCGTACGGTCAACAACCTCATCGACCATTATATGAAGCTTTGAGGGTACAAACATAAATAAGACACTGACTGTCCCTGCTCTATAGATGCTTCGTCTAGTGAGCCCCTTGCTTTTACCGTGTCATTTGTTGTTACTCTATTTTATTTTTTTAATGGCATTTATCATAGCACAGATATCATTTATGCATTTGTTTATGAATTCATTTTGGGGGATTCTGTGTTGTTCATAGCTGTGTCCTCCCTTCAAATGCAAGCACCTAATAAATATTTGTTGGCCAACTGTTAATATTTGTAGAAGCTCCGACTACCTAATTATTGATCCCCCCATTTTTCCAATTATTTAAAGTTTTTCATAATTGTTCCTTTTTTTTCAAATGGTGAATGATAGAAATGGTTCCCTTTTTGGGGCTTCAAAGTACTAAATCTTTGGTTTTTGATCCAGTTTTCGTGTTGCTTCATCCTAATGCTTCTGTCCATAGAGTAGAACATTGTCCTTGTCTCTTGAAAAACTTTTATTACAACAGTTAAGAAAGTATGAAACAAGGAACACCCTAATACGATAACGTTTTTCATTTACCATCCTTTACATAGTCTTCATAATTGTTGTTTTTATTGGCTGCATAATTTTCAAATGTATCAATGTACCAAAATCTGGACATGTAATTCTCTTGCTTAAAACTTTTCTAAGTCTTCTTGTTGCCCTTGGTGACAGCTCAGGATTATTTTTAGGCCTAGTACCAACTCAGGAAGAATGACAATATTTAAGCAGCATTTTTTTCATGCAGAATAAAATGTCGGTAAGTTGGCATTGCACTGTAGCCTCTAAGATTTTCAACACATATATTTGATCGATAAGTTGAACCAAAAGAGTGGCTTTCTAATCTTTTATGCCTTATAATCGTATAATACTTTAACTTTCACACATGCATTCACATGCAATATTAAATTTCATTCTCAAACCTGCTCTTTACAAATGGGGAACCAGGACCCAAAGAATCCTTTGCATGGAATGTCCTTTGTCCAAATATTTATGTCATCATCATCGTTTAGGTATCTCTAAAAATCTCTCTTGAAAGAGGCTTTACCTGACTCCTTACCCCCAGTCAAAGTAGCCCCCCATTCCAGCCACTGTCTGTCTTATTTCTCTGTTTTATTTGCTTCTTGGCATCTATCACTATTGTTTATTTGTGTGTTGTCAGCTATACACTCCATGAGGTCCAGGATTTTCTCTTATTCTCTGGTATATTCCCCAGCATCTAGATCAGTTGCTGGCACATAGTAGAGGCCTAGTAAATATTTATTTTATAAAAAGCACCTCTTTAGAGAAGTGTGGTTACCTTGAAAACAACACCTCCCCCTCATTTTTCCCGTTTTGTATGAACTGAAAGATTTATTTGAAATGAAATCTGAAATCCAAGGTCATGTATTGAAGATGGTCAGCCTCAGGCAACATTTGGTGTCTTGATTGCTCACCATGCCACAGGATAAAGTTAAATCCTTACTGTGGCTTATAGAATCCCTTATGATTAGACCCTGCTCTAACCACTTCAGCCTTGGCTCTCACCATGTCCTCACTTCACTTTATACTATAGCCTTATTAAACTTCTTTTAGTTCCTTAACCTGGCTGCGCTATCTTGCCTCCAGATTTCCACATAGTCCATTCTCTCATTCTGGACTTTTCTTCCCTTACCCCTCCACTTCTTTCTCCTGGCTAACTCCTATTCAGCCTTCAGAGCTCAGCAGGACATCCAAGAAGCCTCTCCCAGACTGGACTAAATGTCCCTACACATGCTTCCATAATACCTTTTGCCCACTTCCCTTATAACAACACTATCCATTGTTTCGTAATTTCTTGTCTGTTTCCTCCATAGATTATAAACTCCTTGAGAGCAATGTCCATGCTCTTTTGTTCACCATTCTATCCTAGGACCTATTAGGCACTAATAAATATTTGTTAAATGAATAAAAGGGTAAATAAATGATCCCAAAAGAGTCTTTTCCAGTCAGTTCATTAATAACTGTCCTGCCAATGGCTGTCTTTTTTTTTCATCAGTAACTAATTTTCAGTGTAGAAGTAATTTTTGTAAAAAGCAGCTGAATGAAGTGAATGAAATGAAGAGCCTTCTATACAGTCATAAGACTTGTCAGTTCCAAAGTGCACTCTAAGTCCCAAGGTCAACACTGCACACTTTTAAAAATATTAATTCTCTTTTTTGAGTAAGAAGTTGTGCACCTTCTATTTTATTTGCCACACTGTTCAAAATTGCTTTTTTCTTCCACATGCTTTATAGATCCTCTGTAACTTGCCAGAATTTATATTTATCTTGGACTTAATGAATTCTCCAGTTATTTTTTTTTTCATATGAGTTGTATGAAAGTCTTTTTAAATCTGTCAATGTGAAAGGAGCCCACAATGAAAGATTAAAAGTATGTGTCTCTTTCTCTTTTTTATCCATTTCCCATCTCCTCATATAGACTAATCATTTTCGCTTGTTTTCTTTTCCTTGTCTAAAGTCTCATTTCAGGGTGATCTTGGTGATAGATATTATTTTCCTTTTTATCATCCATCTCCACCATACACACCACTCCCAGTCCTAAATGTCCAGCGTCTCCAACTTCAGTCACAGCTTCATAAGTCATGTAAACATGATCTCTAAACTCTGAATTTAAATGTCTCCACTGGTAGTGATTCATAATAGCCAAAGGGTCTCCTAGGTAGTCTAGGGGTGTTTTCTCTCGATCTGTTCATCCCTTTCCTTTCTACTCCATCCGAATTCATGGATCCAAGCTACTTTCTCATACCTTCTTATTTCTTTATCTACATACCGAAGTCCACACTTGTATCACTGCCATAGTTTGTCCACTACTAATTCAGGGGCGTGAGGCTGCTGTAGAAAACCACACAACTGTGCGCATTGCCGACGCCGTCAGTTTATGGACACCTTCAGCTCATTGAATATTTCTTTTTCTTGACTGGAATCAGCTACTTGTTGTGTTCCCCTCATAATTTCTCTGGGCCTTTATTGTTCTTCTCAAAGCCCCTTTTTCTATCCTCACCTCTCTTACTCTTAGCAGATAACCTTGCTGCTCGTGTTTAAGGCCATCCTCTCCACCTTTGACTTTGATCTTGGAGCAGCTTATTGTGAAGTGGTTAAAAGTGCAAGCTTTGGAGTCAGTCACACAGACTTCAGATTGAATCCTGATTCTGACTCTTGCTTTAAGTGGATTAACTTCTGTAAGCCTCAGCTTTCTCTGAAACCAGGACAATCAAGCCTACCTTATCAGATTTTTATGATTTAATGAGATTACAACTCTAACCACTTAGAGCTCCTAAACTATAGTCAATGGTCGGTCAATAAAGGGTAGCTGCTGCTAATAATAATAAAATACTAACATTATCAACTCGTCTTCCAGTGTCCCATCAGTTCTTCTCATGTTTGTTTATCCCCTTACACTACTGCTTTCTTCCCCTTGGCCCATAAACTTTCCCTTTGCCCCACATTCTTCTCTGGGCTATCTAATATTTTCTCTTTCTCGTCTTGGCTCTCCCTAGGGTAGTTTGTGCTTGTTGTCTCTGCTGCTTCACTCCCCATTCACCCCCAACTCACTACAGTCTGGTTCCTGCCTCCATCATCACACTGTTTAAACTGTTTTCCTTAAGGTCAGAATTGACCTCTGAGTTACCAAATCCTGTGAACATTTTTCAGTCCTGGTTTTATTGTTCCTCTCTGCTTCATTAAACATTCCTTTAAACTTTATTGCCTTGGTTTCATAATACCATACTCTCCCAGTGTCTCTTATTTCTCTGATCATTCCTTCTCTGTCTCCTTCCTGGTCTCTTCCCATTCCTATCCTCTAGTGTTTTCTTCTTGGCATATTGGTCTCTTCACTCTACATGCTATTCCTGGGTGATCTCATGTCCTTTGGTTTTTTTAACTCTTAGATGTATCTCAGCCTTGCCTTCACCATCTGGCTTTTATCTTGCCCTGGATGGCTCTCAGGCACTTACCATGTCTAAAAGTGAACTCGTCATCTTCCTATCCACCACCCCCATTCCCAAATCTTTTCTTCCTCCAATATTCTTTACATAAATTGGGTGGCCTCACTCTTCATCCTGTATTCCAAACTAGTCATCTTTGATTCCTCCCTGCTGATTTTACCTTCTGAGTACTCAAACCTGTAGCTTCCTGTCCAACCACCAGTCTTTTTTTTTTTTTAAGTAATTTTATTGGGGTTGTAATGATTTATAAAATTGTGTAATTTGGGGTGTACATTATTGTTTATCACTTCCTGAATATACTTCATCATGCTCACCCGGAGTAGTCTAATTTTTACCCATCACCATACATATGTGTGCCTTTGTCCCTTTCGCCCACCCCCAACCGCTTTCCTCTCTGGTAACAACTAATCTGTTCTCTTTATCCATGCATTTGTTATCTTCCACATATGAGTGAAATCCTCCAGTATTTGTCATTCTTTGTCTGGCTTATTTCCCTTAACATCACACCCTTCAGGTCCATCCATGTTGTTGCAAATGGGACAATTTTGTCTTTTTTATGCCTGAGTAGTATTCCATTGTATATCTGTACCACGTCTTCTTTATCCATTCATCTGTAGAAGGGCACTTGGGTTGTTTCCGCATCCTGGCTATTGTAAATTGTGCTGCAGTGAACATAGGGGTACATAAGTCTCTCTGGATCATTGATTTCAAGTTCTTTGGATAAATAGCCAGTGGTGGGATAGCTAGATCATACAGTATTTCTATTTTTAATTTTTTGAAAAATCTACGTATTGTTCTCCATAGTGGCTGCACCAATTTGCATTCCTACCCGCAGTGTATGAGGGTTCTGTTTTCTCCACAACCTCTCCAACATTTGTTGTTTTTTGTCTTGGTAATTATAACCACTCTGACCTGTGTAAGGTGATATCTCATTGTAGTTTTGATTTGGATTTCCCTAATAATTAGTGATGTTGAGCATCTTTTCGTGTGTCTGTTGGCCATCTGTATACCCTCCTTGGAAAAATGTCTGTTCGTTTTCTCTGCTCGTTTTTAGATCAGGTTTTTTGTGGAGTTTTTTGTTGAGTTGTATGTGTTCTTTATATATTTTGGAGATCAACGCCTTGTCTGATAAATGATTTGTGAATATTTTCTCCCAGTTGGTCAACCACCAGTGTCTTAATTCAGGCCTTTGTCACCTTTCATGTGGACTGCTGCAACAGCCTCTTATAATGTTTCTCCTTCTACCCTGTTGTTTCTTTCAAATGCACCTTCCACATAGCCGCCATAGTACTCTATATAAAATAAACCTGGCCATGTCTTTTCTCTTCTTAAATGACTCCTCATCACCTACAGACTGCAATCAAAGTTCCTTAGGATGGCCTTGAGGTCTCTCGGTCATTGGTCCTCTGCTCCTCCTCTCTAGCCTCATTTTTAACCACTTCCTTCTTTGAATCTTATCTTCAAGCAGCACCAAACCAAGTGTAGTTCCTAGTATATACCATGCTATTTCTTACCTCTGTGCCTTTACTTATGCTCTTTGCTGTCTGGAAAGAAAGTCCTGTCGTCCTACCTCCAACCCCTATCTTTTACCTAACTAATTCTTTTTCATCCTTTAAGAGAGTGGTTTGTTAATATTTTAGGGTAGTGGAAACCTCTGAGTATGTGGTGAATACCTGGGAACCACTCTCTAGAAAAATGCATATAATCCCAGAATTTGTACATGATATCAGGTTTCAACCCCAAGATTAAAACCTCCTTCAGCTAAGTTATTATCTTCTCCAGAAAATCTGTCCTAACCCCCTACAGATTGGTTTGGTCTCTCTCTTTCATATTCTTTTACAATATCATGTGCATATCTCTATCATTGCCTGTCCCATATTATGTTATAAGTATTTAGTGTCTTCACTGCTATACTTTGAGCTCCTTGAGAGTGATGACTATCTTATTCATCTTTGTATTCCCAGCACCTAACACAGCACATTGAAATTATTACCAAAAAATTGAGATTGAATATTCCTGAAGAATAAACCGTCTTTGCCTATGGACCATTCATCCATTCAGCAAACATTTATGAAGAGCCTACTGTGTGCCAGGCATTGTGCTGGGTGCAGAGGATACAAAGATTGACGAGAGAAACATGATCCTTATCCTCACAGAACTTACAATCTGATGTCTAAAAAAATGTATGTATTTAGATGAGACATTAAAAAACTGTATGGTAAGTGTTTTGTTAAGGGAAATCCTATATATAGGATTATATAAAAAGAGCAGTTTATCTTTATTTAGGAGGTGAGAGAAGGCCTTCAGAGGTAGTAATAATTAAGTTAAGATCTGTAGGATAAGTAGGGAGGGGACTGGAGAGAAGCTCCTGTCAGAGGACAACATCTGCAAAGGTCTTGATATGAAAGAATGCTGTGTCTAAAGAACCAAAGGCGGTTCCATGTGGCTGAAAATATGAGTTTGGTGGGTAGGCAGGACACAGCAAGAGGAGGAGGAGTCTCTGCTAAATCATGCTCAAGAGCCCACACTTGCTCCTAAAGTCCATGGGAAGGCATACGAGAATTTTATTCTTGGATAAAGTTCCTAGCCAATATAAGAAAAAAAGAGGAATTGTATCTGAGTATGTGTGTATATAGAGAAGGTTCTATTTACCAATGAAAAACAAACCAGCTTTAGAACACTGAACAGTCGTGTGGCTACTGTCTCTGATGCCAGCTTGAACCAAAACTGACAAAGTGGGATCCAGCAATCTCTTGGCCTTACACTGAGATGGAAACCACTCAATATGGATTAGGCAGGATAGTGGAGAGCTAAGAAAGCTCCATAAAGGAAAACATATAAAAAATATGTCTTCCTACTACTTTCCTTCTTTTTCTTTAAATCTTAACTCCTCTCCCATGAAGTTGTTTTGTTTTGTATTTTTAACTACTTGCAAACGGGGATCATCTGTAAGAAGCAAGTTTCACTGGCTCCTTTTTTATTTGCTAACTTCTCTGGCTTATAAAATGATTTTTTAAGATTACAGGAAAAAATATATACTTTAATTTTCCTCTAACTTAAAACACATTCTAGTGACCAGCCTAGTGGTGTAGTGGTTAAGTTCACACACTCCACTTCTGCGTCCCAGAATTCACAGGTTCGGATCCTGGGCGTGGACCTACACACCACTCATCAAGCAAGCCATGCTGAGGCAGCATCCCACAAACAAAACAGAGGAAGATTGCCACGGATGTTAGCTCAGGGCCAGTTTTTCTCAAGCAAAAAGAAGAAGATTGGCAATAGATGTTAGCTCAGGCCAATCTTCCTCACCAAAAAAACAACCGCCCCCAACATACATTCTAAAACACGGATAATTTCAAAAATTGAAGAGCATTTCAACCTCTACTCCCAGAGCATCTACTCCTAATGTTGAAGACTCTGATAAGTAGATCTTATGTTTAATCTCTGAAATAACTTGTCTGGTTAGCAGACCTTTTATCATAAACTGGTCTGTATAAGGTATTTCTCAAAGATTGTATATATTGACCTTCTGTCTCCTTTCTCCTCCAGATACTTTTCTTTGGATTTGGGTGGCTTTTCTTCATGCGCCAACTATTTAAGGACTACGAGGTGAGAAGGGAGGATTTGAATTTTGCTAATACTGTATGAATTTAGATTGTTTTAAAATGGAGCAAGAAAAATATCTCCATTAAGGAAAGGCCATCTTCACTTCCAAGATAGGAAGTTTTTGCCAAAAGAGCATGATATAATTCTTAAATTGGAAAATATGATTTGGTTTAGTTGGGTTCTTTTTCAAAAAAGGTAAGTCGCGTCTATAGACCAGAAGGCAAGAGCCAGAAATGTCATGCCTGAGTCATGTCAGGATACACACCAGAGCGGATAGTTATTCTTTGGGACAGAGTTTAACATATAATGTCTCATAAATGTGCCCATTCATTTGGGTACCTGACCTTCAATGTTAACAACCAATCTTACATCCTAAGTTAATACCAAAATCCTAAGGCTGGTCTGGTTCTTATCTTAAGCCTTGAATTCAGAAAAACACCAGCCTGGACTGGACATTTCCTAATTAATCCTCCTCATTTAGTAATAAGCTCAATGGTTATAAACTATTTGAGTCATTTCTAGGATGTTCTCCATTAAACCTCCCCAGGGAGTTTAAGTTGTTGTCTGAAAAAGCCTGGGACTCTAGAGATTCTGTTCTGCTCAATACATTAAGGTCCGCCAAGGGAGGTTCCAGAACTGGTCCAAGGTCTGCAGAGTATTAAAGAGACCCTTTTAGCACTAACCTATATATATATAAACCTGTCAGTTTTTTGTCAGTGTGCATCAGGAGTTCTAACTGCTGCTCTGACCCTGTCACTTCATCTTCTTTTGCTTTAATTCTCCATCCACAAGAGGATGATGGTAATAGTGACCCGTGATTCAGAACACCAGTTACTTTCATCTGTCTCTTTAGCTCCAGGCAAGTTACTGTTGTGGCCCTGCTTCCAATGACTTAAGAATTTCTTCAAGATTAGTTTTCTGGCTTGTAACTGGAAGATTATCAATTCAATACTTCAAACAAGGAAATGACTTTTGGTCTCTATTTGGTTTTTAACAGGTACGTCAGTATGTCGTACAGGTGATCTTCTCTGTGACATTTGCATTTTCTTGTACCATGTTTGAGCTCATCATCTTTGAAATCTTAGGAGTATTGAATAGCAGGTAAGTAAGGGTGCTAATTTGCTGTCCTCTGGAATAGACTTATTATGTGACTTTTTTTATGGTAGAAGACTTACCTGGATCTCATAGCTGAAAAAAATCCACCATGTGATTAGTTTAGTCTCAGTAACTTACAGCAAATATGGTTCCCAGACCCTAGTAATTGGTTTGACAAAGATTGTGAAATAGAAAAAACAAGTCCAACCGTTGGCCCTAAAGAACTAATTGACAGTGAGGCTATGGGAGCCTGGGTCTCAGGCTTCACTCCTAGAAGTTTCATTTTTCTCAGGCTTCTCTCTGACTGAGTCTTAGTAATAGCCCTTCACATTGTTCTGCTGATTGAAAAATTTCTTCCTGAAAAGATCAGAATTCCTCAGAGCTAGTTAAGGGCTTCCGTGAAGACTGAACTCCAGTTCTTACTAGTTTAGTTACCTTTGTTGATTTCACAGGCATGGTCAAGTCTGATTGCACTTAGTGTTCTTCAAAGGATTTTTTAAAAGCAACTCCTGTCTGCCTCCAAGTAACAGACCTTTTAGTTTATTAGACAATCTGTCCAAAATATTTCCTGTTTCTTAAACTTCAAGCTTGAGTTTTTTTAGGCCAATGTTTGTGTGTAGAGTACATCAGCTATTCTTTGTAAAATTTTGTTATACTTTTTTATCGCTGCATGGAAAAATCTTCTAATAATAAAATGGCATTTGACTCTGTAGTTAGGAATCAGTGCTGAGCTAAGCTGTATGGTCGTTATAGACCTCTGACACTTGAGGCTTATAGAGATTATATTCTCAGATTCCTTTTTTGAGAATCAGACTTGATAATTATGGTCTCTTGGTAGATAAATTAAGCACTTGCAGTATGATAAAGGAGGAATATGTTCTGAGTCTCCTACTTTTAAACTTGTCCTTTAATCCAAACCTTTCTTGGTTGAACTGGATATAGATTGTATGACTATGGAGAATAGGCAGGTGTTATTTTACATGCTAGTTAATAATTTTATTATCACAACCTGAAAGTTTCACTGCAGAGGTCAGCAAACTTATCTGTAAAGGGCCACATAGTATTTTAGGCTTTGTGGGCCATACAGTTTCTATTGCAACTACAGTCGTGCATTTCTTAATGATGGGGATAAGTTCTGAGAAGAGCATTGTTAGGTGATTTCATTGTGCAAACATCAGAGTGTATTTACCCGAACCTGGATGGTATAGCCTGCTACACACCTAGACTATGTGGTATAATAAGCTTATGAGACCACTGTTGTATATGCAGTCCATCACTGACTGAAAGGTCATTATGAGGCAGGTGACACAACTCTGCTGTTGTAAAGTGAAAGCAACCATAGGCAATATGTAAACAAGTGGGTGTGGCTGTGTTCCAGTCAAACTTCCTTTGTAAAAGGTGGCTGGCTGACCATAGTTTGCTGACGCTGATCTAAATAGTGATAGAAAGGACTATGACTCAGATATTCTAAAACCAAAATTTACTGCTTTTGGTAGATGATGTCCCCCAACTTTTAACTCATTTATAATTCATAATCCCATATAGTAAGACGCATCACTCAGTTACTTTGATGTCTATTTCTTAAGTGGTTTATCTTAAAGAGTGTAGGAAGAGGCATTGCTAAAATCTGGTTCTTCTTTGGGTGGCTTTTTGGGGATTGGTTGTGTGTAGGCTGAGATGTGTCTTCTACGCTTATTTTTTTCATACTAACATCTGGCCCTACTGTGTAACAGAAATATGGACCTTGATCATGTATTTTATCTGTGCATTGACTGCATTCCGAATAGTTTTCAAAGGAGAGTCTTGGCCCTGACCAAGAGTATCCTTTTGACTGACCTTTGAGCAGAAGTGGAATGGCCTCCAATTCGAATATATAATCTTGTTAGGATCCTTAATTTCCTCAGGAGAATGTCACTTTATCCTTGGCTCAAAAGACAATTAAAATACATGATTTGCTTTTAATTGGCAATGGATTACACTTGTCATTTCAAACCCACAGCCTCCCAATATCATTCAGAAGCTTAGCTAAAATACTAAGTGTGATTACCTGGAGGATGTGCAGCTTGTTTGTTTTCTCTAGATGCTCTAAAGTGGGTTAATCCAAATGAGCAAAAAACTGTCTATATATCTAGACTAAATAGTATTGGCTCTCTGCACTGTAGCCTGTACTGAATGGCTCTTTGTTTTATGATTCCTGCCACCTATACTAAGCGGGAAACAATAAGAAACAGCTCTCTGAAACTCGCGGGCGTTTCTCTTGAAAGGATGTTGTTGAGGATATTAATTGCCTTCACATTTTGTTCTTTATGAAATCTTTGGAGAAATTTCATTATGATCTTGGGAGTAATTCAGTAATAATAAATCAGTAATAATTATGCTTCCTTTAATCGGTTTGTTTTTACTATAGACAGTATGATTTATCTAACTGATCAAATTTTCTATTTCATATTGACCATTAGAAAACTTACAGCTAAATTTATTACCCACCTATAGCAAGTTTCTAGAACTCTATGGTGTGTATTTTCATAATAGCCATCGGGCCTGGTCTGATATTTTACCTATCTTTAACCATTGTTTTTCCTTTCCTTCACATTTCCTTATAGTTTATTTCGTCATCCTCTTTTTTATATATCCTCATAAGCCACCTAACCACTTAACCTTTTTGAAACAAGCCCTAAGTATAAGTAAGTTTAAAATCAGTAAATACGAAGAACACCATCAAGAAAGTAAACAGGAGCCAGCCCCGTGGCCAAGTGGTTAAGTTCACGCATTCTTGCTTTGGTGGCCCGGGGTTTCGCTAGCTGGGATCCCAGGCATGAGCAGACATACCCCTGCTCATCAGGCCATGCTGAGGTGGCATCCCACATAGCACAACCAGGGGCACTCACAACGGGAAAATCCAACTATGTACCAAAGGGCTTTGGGGAGAAGAAGGAAAAAAAAGAAAATTGGCAACAAATGGTAGCTCAGGTGCCAATCTTATAAAAAACACTAAACAGATATCCTAAGAATGGGAGAAAATTTTTGTAAATCACATGTCTGATAAGAAACTTTTTTCTAGGATATATATAGAACTCTTACAATTCAATAATAAAAGGACAACACAATTGAAAAATGGACAAAGGATCTATATAGGCATTTCTCCAAATAAGATGTACAAATGGCCAATAAGTGCATGAAAAGATTCTCAACATCATTAGCCATCAGGGAAATGCAAATCAAAACCACAATGTGATACCACTTGACACCCACTAGGATGACTACAATCAAAAAGACAATAACAAGTGTTGACAAAGCTGTGGGAAAATTTACAACCCTCATGCGTTGCTGAAGAGAATATAAAATGGTGTAGCCACTTTGGAAAATAGTGGCAGTCTCAGAAAATTAAATATAGAATTATCATATGATGCAGCAATCCACTCCTAGGTATATACCTAAACAGAAGTGAAATTACATGTCCACACAAAAACTTGTACGTGAATGTTCATAGCATCACCATTTGTAATAGCTAAAAAGTGAGACAACCCAAATGTCCACCAACTGATGAATGGATAAGCAAAGTGTGGTCTCTCCATACAATGGAATGAATATTGTTCAGCCATAAAAAGGAATGAAGTATTGATAGATGCTACGTGGATGAACCTTGAAAACATGCTAAATGAAAGAAGCTGGTCACAAATGACAGCATATTATAGGATTCCATTTGTATTAAATGTCCAGAATAGGCAAATCCATAGAGACAGAAAATATATTGGTGGTTCCCTGGGGCTGGGGAGGTTGGAAGGAAAGGAAAGCATCTGCTAATGGGTACAGGGTTTCATTATGGAGTGATGAAAATGTTCTAAAATTGATTGTGGTGATGGTTGCACAACTCTGTGAATATACTAAAGACCATTGAATTATACACTTTAAGTGGGTGAATTATATCTCAATAAAATTGTTATAAAAAATCCTAAAAATATCTTAATCAATAAATAAAATATTTTTATATGTAATAATAAAGTAGTCATGCAAATCAAGTGTTTAATTATATTGAGGGTACAAAAGAAGTATTTCTGAGTCTTTATAGCGTATATTCTATTAACATTTATTTTTTTAATTCTTATATTGGAATAAGACTCCCAGTGGTGAATAAACAATAGTTATCCTGCCAGTAATAGTATATGTTGATATATGTTACTTATTATACGTTGCCTATGAATATAACTAGAGCATTAACATTTTCATTTTAATAAGTGAAATTCTTAGAAGGTTAAGATGGTCCTATATACCTTTCAGAACTTTATATTTTTTAATCTCTATAAATGAGCAGATGGTAACTATTAGATGGGATATAGTCAGTATTGAGTTCAAAGAGCAAGAGATCTGTTGGAAGACTGAAGAGAATGAAGGCTGCTGCCCTCTTCCCCTCCTGCTGATATCCTTTGGCATTTATTTCAGCTCCCGCTATTTTCACTGGAAAATGAACCTGTGTGTAATTCTGCTGATCCTGGTTTTCATGGTGCCTTTTTACATTGGCTATTTTATTGTGAGCAACATCCGACTATGTGAGTATTTTAGCCTCTCATGTCAGCACGCAGATTGAGATGAGTACTCTTGGGAATTGAGGCTGTGGACAGCTTCATTTCTACGTTACTTTCAGTAGCTGTTGTTTAGGGCCACCTCACACAGCATCTTAAAAAGGTTGGCACAAAATAAATGTTGAATGAATGATTAGATTATTTGTCCTGCTACAGCTTTATTTCTGTTTCTGTTATAGTGTCTCCCTTAACTCAACCCACATCTTAGTTTCAGCTGAATTTCTCTTATAGTAGTAAGGATACCTTCTCTAAAAATTATATTGTTCCATTCCATTATTGTATTGTTCCAAGTGCAAAAGCCAGCCAAATATTACTTAGCATGATTCCATATCTTTAAGCAGAGCAAGCTCTTTACATATATCTCTTTAACCTTACAGTCTTGTCTCCTCTTTCTCAGTGCATAAGCAGCGACTGCTTTTTTCCTGTCTCTTATGGTTGACTTTTATGTATTTCTTCTGGAAACTAGGAGATCCATTTCCCATTCTCAGCCCAAAACATGGTAAGTGTATATATGATGGGGAGGGAGATAGTGTTGTTTAAAATTTTCTAATTTTTAAAAAAAATTTTTTTTTGAACTTCTGATTTGGGGGCTAGCCCCATGGCCGAGTGGTTAATTTCGCGCACTCTGCTTCGCCAGCCCAGGGTTTTGCCAGTTCAGATCCTGGGCGCAGACCTAGCATCACTGATCAAGCCGTGGTGAGGCAGTGCCCCACACAGCAGAACTAGAAGGACCTACAACTAGAATATACAACTATACTGGGCTTTGGGAAGGAGAGAAAAAAAAAAGAGGAAAATTGGCAACAGATATTAGCTCAGGGCCAATTTTTAAAAAACAACAACAACACTTTTGATTGTGAGAAATATTGCAAATTATTTCTCTAAAATTTTTCTGGTTTTGAACCGAATTTTCCCTTTATCCTAGGAGGTATCAAATGCTCGTATTGGAACAAACGTCTATCATTTTAGATTAGGAGGGGTTTTCTTGTTTTTTGTTGTTGTTGTTTTTATGTGTGTGAGGAAGATTGGCCCTGAGCTAAGATCTGTTTCCAATCCTCTTTTTGCTTGAGGAAGGTTGTTGAGCTAACGTCTGTGCCAATCTTCCTCTCTTTTATGTGGGATGCCCCCACAGCGTGGCCTGATGAGCAGTCCTAGGTCTGCACCTGCGATCCGGGCCTACCAACCTCAGGCTGCCAAAGCAGAGCATGTGAACTTAACCACTATGCCACTGGGCTGGCCCCTAGAGCAGGAGTTTTTGACCTTAGGTTACTGAATGATCTTTAAGGGAGTAAGGGATGGAGAAGTATGTCCTTAACTTAAATCTCCTGATAATGTATGCAGAATCTTAGGAATATATTTGTATGTGTATGAGGAGGTGAGATTTTCATAAGCTTTTATCAGATTCTAAAAGGGATCTATGACCCAAAAGGTAAATGGCCACCGTTCAAGTGATGATAAAGATTGTCTTTAGGGAGTGTATGTATTTTGGGAAAGAGCAGTGACATAAAACACTCACAATTAGTAGATAAAGAAAAGCTTTCCAGGAAACAGTGTCTCTCCTCACATAAAAAAAGTTCATTTTAAATACAAGAACAGGTCCTGGACAGAGCCCTAATTTCTGTGCTAAAAACAATGAACAAAAATTCTTCAGCTAACAAATCCTTCCAGAACTACTTTAGAAATATATATACGAATCTATCTAAAATATATTAGAGAGCTCACCTGTATTAAATATACTGGAGCTTTCAACTGGAGCTTTTTTAAAAAAATATACATCTATTCATTTCAGTCTCCTGCAGTATCTATCAGGGTTCTCATGGCAGAAAACAGAGTCTACTCTAACTAGTTTAAGGCAGAAAGTCATTTATTACAGGGTATGTGTTAGGGAGTTTATGGAATTTCTAGGAAAGCAGAGACGTCAAGCTTAAATGCTGCATAGTGTAGAGAAACAGCCAATCATAGCACAGCACTAAACTGGAAAAAGACCCACTGAAGTTGTGACCCGCTACTGAGGAACTGTGATCAGGGACCAGACAGTAGAACCAGTGCTCCAGCTGCTGTAGCTCCGAGGTGCTGTCACCACTCCCACATTATTCACCTGTGCATTTCATGGGCATGTGAATTTGATACAACCTAGGTAACGTTCAGAACCTTAGCTTCAAGGAAATCTGGGAAAGACCTTTTGGGTTTCCAGATTCTTTAGTATAAGAAGACATGCTACAAAGGGATTGGAATACATGCTGAATGAACCAGTGTCTAGAATCTGCCATACCTCCCATGCATCCCTCCTGTCTGCTCATTGCCTATAGCAGGACTCGGCAGGGGAGAGGTTATGAGACTCCTGCAGAAGGGGCAGAGGAAATGTGCAATTTTAAAAGTATATGCAACATATACAGTTGTTTACAACTGTAAATTTTTTAAACTAGCTATTTTGAAATTTCAGATAACATTAAAAGAAGGCCAAAAAAGTTAAGGAACACTAGCCTACCAAAAACATTGAAACTCTTAGAGTGGCATACACGACCTTCCATGGCCTGTAGAGTGGCAATAGCTCTCTCTCTCTCTCTGTCTGCCCTCCAGTCCTACCAAATTACTTGAAGTTTCTAGAGCTGTTCTGTCAGCCTGGACAATCCTTCACCCCTTGTCTACTAGCAACTATCTATTTATTCTTTCAAGATTCAACTCTTGTCA
The DNA here is from genome assembly GCF_021613505.1 of Equus quagga. Taxonomy (NCBI): domain Eukaryota; kingdom Metazoa; phylum Chordata; class Mammalia; order Perissodactyla; family Equidae; genus Equus; species Equus quagga. The sequence goes on along the minus strand of NC_060279.1, from coordinate 43,502,003 downwards.
GTTCCTCTAAGAAAATTTTCCTGGCCATCATTAGGAGATATTAATTGCTCCCACCTCAATAGACTTATATCATCTATAAAATTTATAATTATTTATTTCTTTTTCTGACTTCCTCATTAACCTGTGAGTTCCCTGAGGTCCGAAACTACATCTTATTTATCTTTATATCCCTAATGCCTAGCATGGAACCTAGCACATAAGTATTTAAGACATGTTTATTGAATCAGTGAATGAAAAAAAAAAATTTAAGTTTCTCCAAGGTGGTAGGAATGTGGCACTCTGGATAGGAATTTAGGATTTGCTAATAGGATCAGCATGCCCATGTTAGTGTAGGGAAAGATTTGGAGTAGAGAGGCCCTGATAATAGAACTCTTGTATAAACTATTTCAGATAAACCCACAGAGAGACAAATTTGTTTGTGATATTAGAAATGAGGGACAAGAGTTATGAAAGGACCCCAGGGCTGCTTACAGTGATAGCACAAGCTCACATGCGGTCCAAAGACATGACTCTGATGCATTTCTCCGGCTTTCTCCTCGTGAGCGGTCAGCTCACGTGACCAATGTGGCCACACCATGTCCAAGGGGAGATGAAGACCATCACATCTCTTGTACTTTCATCCATCCCTTTTTCTAAATTCTGTGGGAATATCCTGAAGAAGACACTGAAGGGAAGAGCTAGGGAGATAGTTTCAGTTTTAGTCTTTCCTTTGTGCTGCACTAAGTAAGCATTTTGGTTTTATGCCTGAACATTCAGTAGTCTAATTAATTTGACCCTCTAAGAGAAGTAAGTAGGAAGAAAAGTTTAGACAATGGCTGAGAAGCAGGCAGCCTTACGCTGCCTTCTTAGAGCCTTCCCAGGACTGTCCCAACAACCAGTGTGGTTCATTGTTGTGGAGACCACCAAAAAACCATAAGACTCAATCCTTACCTATAACAGAAAAAATGTCTGTAAAAGTACTCCTTGCGCAGTGCCTGAACCAGGAAGGTTGGAAGACATTCTATAGTGGGAGAGTAGGAGAGACTAAGAAAGCATGTGAGGCTATGTGAGCAAATGGCAGTGGTGAGATCGTCTTCTGCAAGTCCCTTTATCCATCTGACTTCCCACTTGTTAGCTGAAAATAGGAATAATGATGACTGACCTGTCCTTCATAGAAGTGCTGAGATTAAGTAGATAGTATCTACAAAGATCTTCAAACCAGAAAAAGATATTCAATAAAGGGACACCACCTTAAAAGGGATAAAAATAGAGGGGACATTTTTCCTGTGTTTTATATTTAATAATCTGTATTAATCCCCTGGGGTTTTTTTATGTTACTGGGGGATAATTCTGTACCCATAGTCGGCAAACATTTGTTGAACACCTTCCACATGCCAGACGGTAAGGAAAGCAAAGATCAATGAGACATGGTTCCTTCCTGTAGAGAGGATGGAAATTCAAGAGCTATGTGGAGAGGAGAATCAACAGAATTTGGATGAGAATTTATTCATTCATTTAACAGTCCACTAATGTTTATTGAGCACCTGTCTATATTAAATGCTAGAGATACAACTCTGAGCAAAACAAACTTGGTTTCTGTCTTCCTGAAACTTGCAGTCTGGCAGGAGGAACTAAACAGTAAAGAGGTAAATATATAAACAAATAATTGCTAATTGTGATCATTGTCATAAGGAGCACACAGCTTTCTATGATAGAGAATAATGCAGATAAGAATACTAAATTTAATGCAAGTGACTCCTCAACCTTTCTGAAGGATAGGACCAAAGCTAGACCCAGAAGGCACAAGAGATATCATGTAAAGCCCTGAGGTAAAAATGACTGTGGTGTATTCACGGCGAGTAAGAGAGAGTATGGAGACTAGTGGGATAGGTTTTTTATTTTGGTGACTAGATAGTAGATGTCATTTTCTAAAGTAGGCAGTGCGCAAGAAGGAAGATCATTTGAGCTTGGGCTATGCTGAATTAGGGTTGTCTATGCACATCCATGTGATGTCCAGTAGGCAATTGGATGCATAAGTCAGGAACTTAGGAGAAAGGTATGGATTTATCAGTCCTCGTGGAGATAACTCCAGGCATCTGAAAAATTAGACATCATCAGCTAAATGCCATTAGATGAAGCTTGGGAAATGGGCAAGATCACCCAAGGAGAATGTATATATAGACTGAAATGAAAGAGAGAATTCTGGCCCATGTAAAGGGAAAAAAGACCAAGAAAAAGCAACTAGAGAAGTAAAAGAGAACACCGAGGGAAATGGTGGCAGTGTGAAAGCCAAGAAAGGAAAATAATTTTAAATAAGAATGACTCAATGTCATAAAAGATCAAATAAAACAAAGATTGGAAAATGTCACTGAATTCTGCAACCAGAAGAAAATTCACAGCCGTGTTAGAGAAATGGTTAAGAGCCCAGGCTCTGGAGCTAGACTGCTTGGTTTGAATCCTGACTCTGCCACTTATTAGCTGTGTGACCTTGACTGAGTTACTTAACCTCTCTGTGTCTCCATTTCCTCATCTGTAAAATGAGGTTTTCAGTAATATCTACCTTATAGGGTTGTCATGAGGATTAAATGAATTAATACATGTAGAATGCTTAGAACAGTGCCTGGTACGTAACAGATGCTTAATGAATGTTACCTACTATGTTGCCATTACGATTATTAGAGAAGTTTCATTGAGTGTAGAAGAATGGAATGGAAGCTGAATTTCAGTCAGTTGAGGAATAAATGGAGGTGAAGAAAAGGTGACAACAAGTGTAAACTTCTTTCAAGAAGCTTGGCTGTTAAGGGAGAGATAGAGAGGATTGGTAACTAAAGGTAAACTCAAGGCCAAGAACAGACTTTTCTTTAGGAAAGAGACTTGAAATTGAAGGCAAAGAACCAGCCAAGAAAGAAAGATTGAAGATATGAGAGAGTGGACAAGATTCTGGAGGAGGTGGAAGGGGAATGTAATCTAAAGCACAAGTAGAGAAGTCTTAGCTTCGGACAGCATCTTGTTCTGAGGGGGACAAGTTGGGAGGATGGTTGCAGATGTAAATATTTATAGTAGAGTGGAGGTATTTTATGTCTAATATCTTATTTCTTACATGATAAAGGCGTTAGCTGAGGAGAACAAGGATTGGAAAAATGGATTAGAGTATCTGCCGAGGGGAGTGGGGAGAGGTGGCTGACCAAGGGTAAGAAAAGGATGCCTCGGTAGTGTTGTGGACTCTCTTAAGACTAGAGACCATAAATCTGTAATGGCACCAATATCCATATGCATTCTAGCAATTTTAGGCAGGTCAGGCGTGTGCACAGGGAAGGCAGAGTGTTAGATTGATCCAGAGTTGGGAGTTTGCAGGATCAGTGCTTCAGAAGGAGGAGAGCAGGGGACTGAGTCCTGGTGAGAGGAGTTGAAGTAAGCAAGCCTGGAGTCCAGGCTCAGTGAAGAGGGCAGTGGAAGGCAGGGGAAGCAAAAGAAGAGAGACCAGAGGTCACAGTGAGCTCTAAAATAGTGTAGTGGAAATAAAAGAGCAGGGGGACTGGAATATTGAAATTTTCTGTTTCAAAGCTAACAGAATTCCTGAATGGCAGTTCTGGCTTTTGGCCATGGGAGTGGATGGCTAAAGTGGAATCTATCCTAGAAACAGAAAGTGAAAACAAATTAAAACTAGTTTTTTCCGGCGATGTCAGACTTCCTGAGTTACTGTTCAGCATTGTTCTCTCTCAGGTCTCCCAAATATGTCAACAGCAGCATTTATTTTAACTACTGAGTTGATTTTCACCATTCTCAAATAATAGGAAACAATTGATAATTAGAATACAACCAATAATCTAAAACTCATGTCTTTGCCTTTGAATTACTCATTCATCTGTAAATTCAGCCCATTTATTAGACGCATTTTGTATTGATTGGTGGCAAAAATAAATAAGACATAAGCTAAAGAGCTTATGACCTAATGGGGAAATACATATATCGAAGGTAACTAGCACAAAGTGTTACCTGCTCTTTATACTTTTCCTGCAGATTTACTTCTCTAATTTTTTTTTCCAAAGCTTTTACTAAAAGTACTTTACTTTGTTAGAATTTACTGTCAATAAGTGTAAACAGTCAATAAGTGTTATTTACAATTATTGTTATTATTTACTATTACCATATCCAATAATAGAGACGATTCTGGAAATATATAGGATAGGAGGAAAATCAATAGATTTTATATATTTATTATAAAAAATCTACACATTAGGGGCCAGCCTGGTGGTGCAGCAGTTAAGTGCGCATGTTCCGCTTCAGCGGCCTGGGGTTCGCCAGTTCACATCCCGGGTACGGACATGGCACCACTTGGCACGCCATGCTGTGGTAGGTGTCCCACATATAAAGTAGAGGACGATGGGCATGGATGTTAGCTCAGGGCCAGTCTTCCTCATCAAAATAAGAGGAGGATTGGCAGCAGATGTTAGCTTAGGGGTGATCCTCCTCAAAAAAACCCCAAAAACTACACATTAATAACTAAAATATGGCTGACATAACTTAGGTATATGTAATGGTTGATGTTTTCAAGGCTGTTTCATTTTGCAGTGCCGAGGAAAGCCATTTTAGCTATATCACGTGGCGTTAACGTGCTTTGGTGTTTTTAGGGATCTTGTCCATAGAGCAGCTCATCAGCCGGGTAGGAGTGATTGGGGTGACTCTCATGGCTCTACTTTCTGGATTTGGTGCTGTCAACTGCCCGTACACTTATATGTCCTACTTCCTCAGGTAATGAGAACTTTGTCTCTTTTCTATTTTTGCTATTACTTCTTGAGTACATATGTCATATCATGCCACCATCATTACTTCTTGAATATTAGATCTATGACACTGCCTTTTTATTCTTTTTTGTCGTTGATACACAAATCTTTATTTCAATTTGCTTTAAAATACCTGTATTTGTGTATAAGTATATATGTATTCAGCCAGCCCTGGTGGCTGCCTTTTTATTCTTTTCCTCTTTCCTTATGGGCATTGACCTAGGAGTCTTTTTATTTTTTTTATTTTTTTATTTTGAGGAAGATTAGCCCTGAGGTAACTACTGCCAATCCTCCTCTTTTTGCTGAGGAAGACTGGCCCTGAGCTAACATCCATGCCCATCTTCCCCTACTTTATATGTGGGACGCCTACCACGGCATGGCGTGCCAAGCGGTGCCATGTCCGCACCCAGGATCCGAACTGGCGAACCCCGGGCTGCCGAGAAGAGGAACATGCGAACTTAACCGCTGTGCCACCGGGCTAGCCCCGCTAGGAGTCTTTTTAAATAAGTCTTATCACTTATTGCTTGCCCTTATTATTTGTCCTGAATTCATTTATTTCTTTTTCTTTTTTTTTTTTTTAAGATTTTATTTTTCCTTTTTCTCCCGAAAGCCCCCCAGTACATAGTTGTGTATTTTTAGTTGTGGGTCCTTCTAGTTGTGCTATGTGGGATGCTGCCTCAGCATGGCCTGATAAGCAGTGCCGTGTCCGGGCCCAGGATTCGAACCAGCGAAACCCTGGGCCACCGCACTGGAGCGAGCAAACTTAACCACTTGGCCTTGGGGCCAGCCCCTGAATTCACTTATTTTTAAAATGGCAATTTCAGTCTGACCTTCTCCACCTCCTCCTCCTCTCTACCTTTAAAAGGCACATTTCTAGTGGACAGCAATGTGAGCTAATCCCAACTTCACCAAATCAGTTTCTCCCAAAAGTAGAACAGTAAAAGACAATGCCAAGTTAAAAGCGTGCTTACACATATATCATAAATGTCACTGGGTCAAAGGTAAGAAAGACTATAAGGGAGCTGGTTCCCTTCCACTGCCCTGAGACCCCAAGAAGTATTAGCTATAAAAAAAACAGCAAAAGCATTTTTGCTTATTGCAGTCATTTTAATATTCTCTAGAAAAAGACAAGTCCTTCAATTACTGGGTACCATTTGAGGTTTATGTATTTCTCCAGCTGCCTTGTGTTATGCCCAAGGATGGGACCCCAAAACATTGCTAACAGTTTATGCTTATTATAGGAATGTGACTGACACAGATATTCTAGCCCTGGAACGGCGACTGCTCCAAACCATGGATATGATCATAAGCAAAAAGAAAAGGTAAGATAGCAGCACATTAAAAAACTTGTACTGTCAGAATTTCTCAATAAGAAAATTTGACTACGAGTTGGTGCTAATAGGGAATTTCATCTTATTTATTTTTGTTACAAGTTAAGGTACCATCAGAGACTTAGTGTCTAGTCTTGTGTGAAAGAAAATTTTCAAGTTCAACCTTATTTCCTGGCTTTAGATAAATTATCTTGAAATAAATTGTTAGGATAAATTTTATATTTGAAGGTATTCTATATTGGGTGTTTTAAAAGTCTCTTGTTCTGCATTTTTACGAACTTTTCGTGCCTCATTTCCATCTTTTCAACTTCCTTTTCTCCAACTACTTTAAAAATCTTTCAAGTCTTCTAGGTATTGTTGTTGTATTTATTATTTTAAAAGTCCTTTTAATTGTGTGGTTTCAAAGTGGCATCGCTAGAAACCTATATCACGGTGGATAAAAGCATAAGCTCTAGACTCAGACTGTCGGAATTTGAGTCCTTGGCCTACAACTCCCAGTATGACCTTGAAGTAATTACTTTATCTTGTTATGTCTTGGTTTCCTCATCTGTAAAATGGAAATAATAATAATAAGGAGCTGACATGTAGAGCTTTTAGAACAGTGAACCATACATAGCTAAGGAAAACTGTTGAACTTATTAATAATCTCCAGGACAGTCATTTGGTTTTAATGCTTTGCCTTCATTTAGTCGTTCATATATTCATTCACTTAATAATTAAAGAAAGCATAGTTTAGGGGCTGGCCCCGTGACTGAGTGGTTAAGTTCGCGCGCTCCGCTGCAGGCGGCCCAGTGTTTCGTTAGTTCGAATCCTGGGCGCGGACAGGGCACTGCTCGTCGGACCACGCTGAGGCAGCGTCCCACATGCCACAACTAGAAGAACCCACAACGAAGAATACACAACTATGTACCGGGGGGCTTTGGGGAGAAAAAGGGAAAAATAAAATCTTTAAAAAAAAAAATTAATAAAAAAAAAAAAAGAAAGCATACTTTATTCTAGGAACTGTACTAAATGCTGAACAGCACACAGAGTAGAAAGATGACAAAATAATCAATTTCTACCTTCATGAAGCTTATTAATCAACTGTCTTTATTAACGTTATTACTACCCATATAAAAATGATGACAGGTTTTAAATTGCATGAGTGTTTTTTGCATTTCATATTTTTTTCTTTAACATTTATCTATAGTAAGACCCATAGTCAAGTCAAAGAAGGCTTAATGTAAGAGATAACAATAGACATTAAAATGATAAAGAGGCCCAGATTCACCAATTAATTATTTGTCTGCATTTCTCTACGTCTTTACTAGGGTATTGGAAGCAGATACACGTATATACATTTATTTACTTTTATATGTTTTGTCTACATTCATTCTATACAGTGTATTTTACATGAATGAATATGAATGCTGATTTTTAAAATACAACAATAAGAGCAACATTATTCAATATTGAAAAATACTTATATAGGAATAATACTATGTCGATTCCTAAGATCATTCTCCCTTTTACTATATTTCTTTTATTCCTATGGAGAGATAAATATAAAGTCATGACTCATGGCAAGTGTGGATGTGCACTCGCAAGCGCTTTCATCACTAGTCATGGTTAGGAATTGGCCCTGATCTATACACGCACCCTGTAGATCTTGTCTAGACAGGATCTGGGATAGTTTGTGGTCTTGCAGTACATCTTATTAATTTGAGTGGCTTTCAGAAGAGTCTGCCTCCCAACTTGACCTAATTATCACAGTCCTTTACCCAGTGGAGCTAACAGGGCGGATAGACAACACATGACAACACTGGGGCTTTTGGGATTCATACAATGCCGTTACTATTTACCAAAATATAGAAAAACTGTTTTTACAAACACTCATAGTTGGGGAGGAGTAGTGGCCAGAAAACCATCTTTTGATTTAACAGCAAAGGGCCATAGTGAGATGACATACAAGAAAAATAACATCTGTTATGTCCAAAAAGTTAATAGTTGAAAATGGGGGCAGGAAAGAGGCACACTGTCTTCTCACTTGGAACACTGAATAGAAGTTGAGGTTTATAGTGTTTGGAAGATGTTTGTCAAAAACCTAGTTCAGATAGTATGAACATGCTGGTTTAGTGATCAAAGCCTTTTAGCTTTTTGCTGTTTGAGAGAATTAAGTGACCTGTTATTTTGTTTTGTTTTTCTGTTGACTTAGATATCAAAGCTTTTGTTTTGGTAATCTTTGATATAGCTGAAATATAGTCTCTGTTCACAAATAATGTTAGTGTAATTTTGAAATTATGGTTTGTAGAAGATAGAAAATACAGCTATGCAACTACACCATGGTATGTTGAAAAGAATTTGAACATAGACAGTCACTTTACAGTAAACTTGTTAAGTGATCTTGAGCAAATACTAGACTGTCTCAGTTTCCTCATTCGTAGAATGACAGGATAGACTAAAGGGTTTCTTGGATCCCTTTCAACCCACAAATTCTGAGTATATAATTTTTCACACAGCTTGTGACATACCAGAAAAAACTAGAGGACTATAACATGTAAAAGTGAAATGCAAGCTATTACTATGAGGAAAAGATCTTAACCTCTACCCTTGAGTTAGGTTTTTTCCAGGCTCTCTTTTGAAAATTTTAGGGATAGAGAAAAAAATTAATTCCTTGGTGAAATTTCAGCACCAGCCACAGTTGCTCTCAAACCATAATAGAGGAAACTTCCAGGAATGGCACTGTGAAGAGTTCAAGCAATTCCATCTACAGAAAATCATAAAAACTGGAAAAATTATTAAAATAAATATTTAAAGTCCCTGGAAAATGAACAGAGATGGGTAGAAATTTGAGAAGACTATCAGATAACTGCATGTTTTGGCTTTCTTGCCTGAGGGTGCTCTTCAACCACTGCCTACCCTCCCACCACCCACTGAACAGTACAGATGGATGGAGTTCAAATCTGCAGAGTAACTGGAAGTTTAAAGGAAAAATTTTGGAAGCAAGAGAGATGCAGAAAGACTAAGATCAAGAATCTCAGTCCACATCCCTGTGTCATTGCTAAACTGTGCACGCACAGAGGAAATACCAGAGAGCCTGAGAAAAAGTAGGCAGAAACTACAAGAGGATCTACCCTTGAAAGACAGAATTGCCAGTTAATGAGATTTGCAAGTTTGTCGTGGCTTTGATTGAGTGCATTGCCTGAACTGTTTCTAAGTTATGCATATAGCTTGGATGACAGAAAGTGAAATTCTTGAGGTGTCAGGAGATGGAACTCAGCACTGGCAAAGCAGTTAAAAATTTAGGAGGGATCCCTAGAAACAAAGGGACCACAGAGAGGGTAAGCCCTGAAATCTGACTATAAAATCTGTCCAGATTCTTTCTTGTCCACTAACGTGCTCAGGGGAGACCACCAGAGAGTCAGACTAGAAAAAGGGAAGCTGGAAACTAAAAGGCTAAGTGGACATTAATTGCTGTACACAGTTGGTATCACACTTTCACAGTTTGAGACCTGGTAAGTTAACTGCTTTCTAGAACAAAAAAAAAGCAACAACAGTCCTTGGAAAAGTAAAACAGATTCCAAAGTCACTACAACATATCTACAATGTTAAGTTTTCAACCAAAGCTTACTAGACATACAAAGAAACAGGACCATGTGACCTGTATTCAAGAAAAAGCAGTTAATAGACACTTAACTCCAAGTGTGCCCAGATAATAGATTTAGCAAACAGACTTGAAAGCAGCTATTATAAATATGTTCAGAGAAATGAAAGAAAGCATAATATTAATTAGTGAACAGATATGGAATCCCAAAAGAGAAGAGGAAACTATATTTTAAAAAGGAAGCAAAAAGAAATTCAAAAACTGAAAACTATAATAACTGAAATGAAAATTTTTACTAGGTAGTCTTAGCAGAATTGAGATGGCAGAAGAAAGAATCAGTGAACTTGAAGATAGATCAATAGAAATTATTCAGTCTGATTGAAGAAAAATGAACAAAATCTTGATTTGAAACAGTATCAAGCAGTCCAACATACTTATAGTTGCAGCCCTAGAAGAAAGAGAAAGGGGCAAAAAAAGTATTTGAAGAAATAATAGCCAAAAACTTCTCAAATCTACATTAATTTACAGATCCAAGAAGTTTAAAGAATCACAAGTAGGATAAACACGTAACTACACCTAGGTTCATATAGTCAAGCTGCTAAAAGAAAAAGATAAAGAGAAAATCTTGAAAGGAGCAAGAGAAAAATGATACATACAGGAAAACAATGAAAAAAAGTAACAGTTTAACAAAGTTGTAGGATACAAAGTAAACGTACAAAAATTAATTGTATTTCTATTACTAGTAATTAAAAATACAGTATCAATTACAGTCACTCAAAAAAATGAAATAGGTATAAGTCTAACAAAACAAGTGCAGGGCTTATATCCTCAAAACTATAAAATGCTGATAAAAGAAATCAAAACTCTAAATAGCCATACCATGTTTATAGATTGGAAGACTCATCATAGTAAAGATGTTAATTCTCCTCACATTGATATACAGGTTTAATGTAATTCATTTCCATATCCCAGCAGGATTTTTTTATAGATATACACAAAATTATTCTAAAATTTATATGGAAAGGCAGAAGTACTAGAAAAGCTAAAACAGTTTTGAAAAAGAATAATATGGAAAGATTCGGTCTGATTTCAAAATTGATTATACAACTATAATGACACTGTGTGGTATTGGCAGAAGTATAGACACATAGATTGATGGAACAAAATAGAGAACTCAGAAATAGACCAGCACAAATATGCCCAACTAATTTTTTACAAAGACAAAAGCAATTCAGTGGAGGAAAGATAGCTTTTCCACTAATGATGCTGGAGCAATTGGACATCCATAGATTAAAAAAAAAAAGCTAATCTCAATCTGTTTCACACGTTACACAAAAATTAACTCAAACTCTAAAACTTAGGGGAAAAAATTGGAGAAAACTTTTGGGATCTAGGGCTAGGCAAAGAGCACTTAGCCTTGGCACCAAAAGTATAATCCATAAAAGGAAAAATTGGTAAATTGGAGTTAATCAAAACTAAAAATTTTTACTCTGTGAAAGACTCTGCAAAGAGGATGAAAAACAAGTTACAGACTGGGAGAAAATATTTGCAAACCACATAGCCAAGAATGAGCTAGTATCTAAAATACATTAAAAACTTCCAGAGGCTGGCCCCGTGGCCGAGTGGTTAAGTTTGTGCACTCCACTTTGGCGGCCCAGAGTTTTGCTGGTTCGGATCCTGGGCGGGGACATGGCACTGCTCATCAAACCATGCTGAGGCGGCGTCCCACATGCCACAACTGGAGGGACCCACAACTAAGGAAAATATATATACAACTATGTACCAGGGGGCTTTGCGGAGAATAAGGAAAAATAAAATCTTTAAAATATATTAAAAACTTCCAAAACTTAGAGGGGAAAAAAATGAAACAGTCCAGTTGGAAAATGGGCAAAAGACAGTCACAGATATTTCGTTTTAGAGGATATACAGATGGTAATTAAGCACATGAAAAGATGTTTAACATCATTCGCCATTAGAGAAATGCCGTTAAAAACACAAGATATCACTATACACATGTTAGAATAGCTAAAATAAAAATGAGTGACAACACCAAATGCTGGTAAGGATGCAGAAAAACTGGATCACTCATACATTGCTGGTTAGGATTTAGAATAGTATAGTAGCTCAGGAACACAGTTTAGCAGTTTCTTAAAAAACTAAACATGCAATTACCACACAACCCAGCAGTTGCACTCCTGGGCATTTATCCCAGAGAAATGAATACAAAAACTTGTACACTGTTCACACAAAAACTTGTACACTGTTTATAGCAGTTTTGTTCACAGTATTCAAAACGGAAATAACCAAGATATCTTTAATGGATGAATGGTTAAAAAAATGTGGTACATCCATACACAGAGTAGTACTGAATAATAGAAAGGAATGAACTGTTGATAGACGTAGCAACCTGGATGAATCTCCAGGAAATTATGTTGAGTTAAAAAAACCAATCTTCAAAGGTTACATACTGTATGATTCTATTTATATAACATTTTTGGAATGACAAAACGGAGGTGGAAAACACATTCACGGTTGCCAGGGGTTAAAGAGGCGTTAGAGGTGGGAGGAGGGGAGTGGGCTGTACAAGGGCAACACGAGGGATCCTTGTAGTGATGGAAATGTTCCACATCTTGATGTATCCATGTCAATACCCTGGTTGCGATATTGTGCTATACATTTGCAAGATGTTTCCATTGGGGAAAGCTGGGTAAAGGGTACATGGGATCTCTCTGTATTTTTTACAACCACATGTGAATCTACAATTATCTCAAAATAAAATGTTTAGTTAAAAAAGAAAAGTAATTGCTGACTTCCCACCAGCAACAATGGAGACTATAAAACAGTAGAATGGCATATTGAAACCACAGTAGTCATTTTTCAGCCCCTTACTTGCAAGCTACCACCACACTTCAGCCAAGTGCGTGTGTTTTTCCCGATTGTGGATTTTTAAATGGCATTCAGCTGATAATGACTAGCTAATTTCTTGTTCTGGACCACCCTTACTATAAAGAGGCAATAGTGATGATGACCATGGTGGTGGTGCTGATGATAGTGAAGAAAAGTTCAAGGTAAAGTCATCTGCTTCTCTTTATAGTAGAATATAGGTGGTCCTCACATTCTTTTTTATTCCTTTTCACCACATCTCGGGAAGTTTGATATTGTTACCTTTTCTTTTTAAAATACATGAATTTTTATATTTTTCATCTGCAACTTATTTGATAAGAGCAAAATTGGTTTAGAGTTAATTGATAAAATTGAAAGTGAAAGTGAGTTGTTTAAAACAACGCCCTGCTTGTCTGTGTGCGGCCAGCTGTCACTTCTTCTAGTGCCTATACCTCTCTGCCTGTTATGGGGCCAGATACAGTGTCAGTCACCTTTATGCATTCAACAAATGCCACTCCACAGCCAGTCATTGTGTTTGTTGTACTGTGGACATTGGAACTAAGAACCATAGAAATGGGCTTCTGTGCTCTCTCCCCACTGCCCCTCCTTTAATCCAGCGTGGTAAACTCAAGTGAACTTTAAATGAGTGGGGTGGAACCTCTTCCTTCTTCATGTACTTGTTCCAGCTTTCCCAACAATAAACATGGGAAAACTAAGGGTTATGAGTCTTGCCAGGTCAAAATTTCCCGAGGTCTGAGCCTCTTCTTGCTTATTAATTACATCTTCCAAAAATGCTGAGTTAGGGTGAATGTGTGTAGTTAAAGGAAAAGGCAGAAAGAGCTAAAACTTGGAGATATTCCATTCTCTCAGTATCCAGGCAAAGGTCATTTTGAGGAGGAAACATTTAAGTCAACATGGCCAACATACCTAGTGTTCTTAATTGTTAATATCATTTTAGCCAAGGGCTTAAAGAATTTAGCCCTCAGAAATACCATTTGGTGTTTGGTACTATTGGTACCATTTACATTGTTCCCAACCATAAATGCCAATGCTGTTTCTTCCTCCTTACCACTTCTATCTCTTGTCACGCAAAAGTATCCACCTTGAGTTAAATTTTTCTTTAGTCCTACTACTTTGTTTTTATTCGACTCGTCCGGGTTTATTTTAAGCCTGTAGGCTTTGGCCCGTTATTTTCTTCAAGTAACCATTTATGCACAAATGATCTTATGTTTCCTCACAAGGACCCTGTTCTTAATACCTTTGTGGTGGGCTGGAAGAGGCCAGCAGCTACCACTCAGGTAGTGGGTCCTCCACAGACTGAGAGGACAAGAGGAAGGAATAGTAAGTTTCCTGTTGATTTATTCAGTAGTAGGGGTGGGACTGGAGTTAGAAGGAGAATGATATTTTAGAAGAACCAGGTTTATCTGATTTTTCTGTTTTGCTTTTTTTTCTTTTGTCTGCTTTTGAAAAGGAAGGAAAAAAACATTTATTGAGTTTCTACACTATGCCTGGTCCTTTGGCTAGGTATATTAGCTATTATTTTGTCCTTAAATGATAGGGGTAATAATTGTTAATATACATATAACACTTTGTAGTGGACGACTTGAGTTCTTATATATTATTTCACTGATCTTCACAACCATCCAGAGATGAGGAAATGAAAATTCTAAGGTCTCGCACCTTCTAAGTGGCAGAGCCAGTCCTCGAATTTATTCCCTACTGTAAATCCTGTGCGCCTTCACCTAGGCCACATTGCTTCTAGGGGTGTATAGTTTCCCTTCAGTTGTAAGCAGTGGAAAAGTGGGACACCAGAATTTTCTTCCATCCCTGAACAGCTCAGCAAATGAAAGGGGCAGTTATGAAACTGGAAGGTGGATGAAGATGGACTATGAGGGTCCATGCTTCCTTGCTGAGGTTTTATATTTTCTTTCATTTCAGGATGGCAATGACACGAAGAACTATGTTCCAGAAGGGGGAGGTGCATAACAAACCATCAGGATTCTGGGGAATGATAAAGAGTGTTACCACTTCAGCACCAGGAAGTGAAAGTATCCTTTATTCCTCTGCTTGATTCTTTTTCTCAACTCTGGACCAAGGTCAGAAGAATAAAGTAGTATTGGGATAGTGTCTTCTAAGGTACCTGACTGCAACCGAGTCCAGCTTCCAGCTGGCCAGGGCAAGGCTTAGGAAATACAGTGTATAGAGTCATCTTTCCAACACCCATAGAAGGTCATAAAATCATAAAAACCATTGTCTTTGAGCTGAAGGCGTCCTCACAAGTCAGTCTTTCCATTTTACAGATGAGAAAATAGACCCAGAGAAGTTAAATCACACAGTGGTTTGTGGCAAAGATAGGACCAGAACTGTGGCCTCCTCTTCTTAGTTCTTTCCACTACACTATTATATTTCCCAACTCAGAAAAACCATCACAAGACATAATGGCTCTCTAAAATGAATGGTTTGAATATATGATTTTTCTAAAGAAATCAGTATTCCTAAACAAATTTTAAGCAGCTTTGTATCTCCAGTGACTCGGGCTTGAAGAATCAAAGAGGTTAGGCTAATGGATTGTTCGTGGCCCAGCTGGTTGTGGTGTTGAACTAATTTCCACACTGAATAGCCAAATCTCTTTGTGGCTACCAGGCTATAAAGTCAAAACTTTGGGGGACTAGGAGTGAGGTAGCATTTTCCTGCTTCCTTTTCTGGCCTGAGAAAGTACAAATTCCCTTTTGCTTCAATTGGAGGAAAAGGATATAATCTATTCTTGCTATAAATTATGACATATCTTTCTGGTGTCAAATGCAGGTAAGAATTAGACCATAGGAGAGGAAAGAAAGGTAGGACGACCATGGGAGAGGAAAAAAAAGGATTACTTTACATTCATGTAGTCAAGAAACATTTATTTCACGTCTCTTATTTCTAGGCAGAGTGCTGAGGGATAAAACTATGAAGGGTATAGCCTCTCTCCTCATGGAACTTACCATCTAATCATGGGAGAGGCAGATGTTTAACTAGTTAAACCCTGTCGTTTGGTGGCCCAGACCATGCCAGTAGCAGCCACTACTGAGGAAGGAACTGAGGGAGTTGTTTGGGTAATAGTGGGAAAAGTCACAGAAAAAAAAGTAAGTTTTTGTTACTTAAAAGTCCATAAGAGGGAAAGTTTAGGTTTAAGCTATCTTAGTGACAATAAGTCAAGTCAACAAAAGTATCAGGATTATTTAACCTCTCTGAATCCCTGTTTCCTAAACGGAGAGAATAATAACACAGCCTCACTGAGTTCTTGGTAAGGGGCATAGCGTAATGGAAAGAGCAGACCTTGGAGTAAGGCAGATCTAACTTTGCATCCACGCCTATTAGCTGTGTGACTTTGAGCAAGTTATTTAACTCTCTGAGCTTTACTTTCCTTATCTGCAAAATGGATAACACCTATCTCATGGAATTGTTGTGAGAATAATAGAAGATAATGTCTGAAAAGAACTAAAGAAGGTAATGTCTGTAGATCCCAGGCTGTATATTAGAACTCAGTAAATATCAGTTCCCTTTGCTAACATTGTTTTTCTTCAGATAATGGAGGAGAAAGCTATGCTATATTATAGGAGCTTTTCACTATTTAACCATTTGAGATTTCGAAGATTACATTTGACTTAAATCTAACTAGATAAATAAAGCAAAAAATAAACAAAACCATCTGTTTGAGCTTCTTGAGCTAGTGAGAAGCTGAGTGGCAGGTATCTGCGGTGAAGCTCTTAGGGGAGCAGCTTTTACACTCCTGTGTCAGAGTTTGGAAAATTGCTCTGAAGTAGTACTGCTGGCTATGGAACAGGAAATTGAAAATATAGGCAGTTCCTAGGATCTCCTGTAGGAGAAACCAAAAGCGTATGCTTTCTTCATTGCTATTTCTTGAAACTTCTATGTGATTTAAACCTTGATACCCGTTTTGTGCCAGATCTTACTCTTATTCAACAGGAAGTGGATGCTTTGGAAGAACTAAGCAGGCAGCTTTTTCTGGAAACAACTGATCTATATGCTACTAAGGTACAGAGCAAGGAAACCGAAGTGTGGTTTTTACCAGTATAATTGAAGAGAGAACAAAACTAAATGGCTTTTTAGTGTCCTGTGGCCAAGCAGTGCAAGACATTCCTCGTAGCTTCAGTATGAGCCATGAAGCATTAGGAGTCTGCACTTTTCATGGCATTGCTCCTACCACTAGGAAAATCCTCAATGGAACACCCTCAATAATAGAAATTGGTGGGATAGTCAGAAGAGACTTTTTAACATCTAGGAAGGTGGCATCACCACTTCCTACTGACCCAGCATCAAGAGGCTGACTCCTGTTTTTATTCCCTTACCAGTTACTTATATTGGAAGAGCAATAGATACCTATCTGCCATGGTCTAGCCCTATTTTAAAAGATCCAGATCAAGAAGTGATCTAACTACAAGAAGTAACTTTCCTATTTAATTAAAATGCAATATAATTTAAATAGGCAAAGTTTATTAGTTAAGGTTGCAACTGTTTTAATCCTTTTTGAGGATAACTTCACAGGGGTAGCCACGAAGGGTAGAGGTTAACCCAGGCTTTGGAGACAGATAGACCTGAGCCTAACCTCCCCTACTCACGAGCTGTGTGACCTTGGGCAAGTTATTTAATTCCTCTAAGCCTCAGTTTTCTCATCTGTAAAATTAAGATAATAGAACATATCTCATAAGACTGTTAGGAAGATTAAAGTAGATAATGCGTGTAAAGTGTTTATTCCAGTTTCAGGCTTAAAGTAAACATTCAGTAAATGTTGCCCACTGCTACTACTGTTATTTTGATATTATTGTTACCATGTGTGGTTTTTTGACTCAGCCTGAACCTTGATTCATAGAGGCAGGAATGTTTTTGTTGAGTGTGAATTTGCATTTGCTCAGACTGACCATGTTTTGTGTTTGTTTTTCCTCAGGAGAGAATAGAATACTCCAAAACTTTCAAGGGGAAATATTTTAATTTTCTTGGTTACTTTTTCTCTATTTACTGTGTTTGGAAAATTTTCATGGTAAGTATATTATTTCTAACTGTCAGAGTTTAGGTGATTTTTACGGGGTGATGGCAGAGAAAACTGGGTTTGGTTGAGGCATTGAACTAAATTCCAACTCCAATTGAGTCAGCAGAGAATGTGATCTCTCACATCTCTAAGCCTTGCTCTTTTCCCCTCTCCTTTTGAGGTCACCTGGAAAAGGGAGGTTGCATTTTTTCTTCTGTCAGAAATCATTAATAAGGTCTTAGATTATGAAATATATGAAGTGAATATAAAGGTTTCTTATTTCATACTCTGCCTTCCATATTACTCATGAATGTATGACTAAGTTCAACTCTTACTTCAGCTCAGAACAGAAACCACCTGTCCTTTTTAATAGTCTGTATATACTTAAAAAATTAAGTCCAAAGTAAATTCTAAAATGTATTTCTATAGATAAATTCACTTTCTCTGCTTATAGCTGTTATTCTTTTGTGCCTCTCCCGTAATGGCCTATTCTTTGTGTGCATGTTATGTACATTATTCATCTTTACTTGTGACTCATCTGTAGGTATTAATGGATTTCAGGGTGATTATAGAAAAGGCTGATTTGACTTTCTGGTTTGGTGACTCTCCTGCTGGGGCTGTGTTTGCACAAAGAGGAGCTTTGTCAGCTTGTTAGTTAATTTTGATCAATGTAGATGAATGGAGGATTCTGGATTGAATGGATCTAATGTTATAATAAATTGATGTCAGTACCCATTCAGATGACATTTTTAAATCTTGATTCATTCAGTGGGAGAGGATGAATAAAGATAGGCAAAGTTTATTAGTTAAGGTTGCAACTGTTTTAATCCTTTTTGAGGATAATTAGCTCAGCTACTAAAAGGTTTTTCCTGAGATGCAGCCTTTAGGGCTTTAGCCTTTGTGTTTACAACCATCACCACAGTCAAGATAGAGAGCATATCCATCCATCATTTCCCGAAGTCTCCTCATACCCCTTTGCAGTGCCTTTCTCCCACACCCCCAGTCCCCAGGCAACCACCAAGTACTGTCATTATACATTAGTTTCTGTTTTCTAGAATTTTATATAAATGGAGTCTTACGGTATGTACCCTCTGTCTGGTTTCTTTTACTCAACATAATTATTTTAAGTTTCATCCATGTTATTGTGTGTATCACTAGTTTCTTTCTTTTCATTTCTGAGTCTCAGTGTTCCATTGTATGGATGTGCCACAATTTCTCTCTTCACCTACTGCTGGATATTTGTTTGTTTCCAGTTTGGGGATATTACAAATAAAGCTGCTATGAACATTTGCATACAAGTTTGTATATGGACATATGCTCTCTTTTCTCTTGGGAGAAAACAGGTGTGGAATGGCTGGGTCGTATGGTAGTTGTATTTTTAATTTTTGGAGAAATGGTCAAACTTTTCTAAAGAAGTTGTGCCACTTTATATTCCCACCTGCAGGGTATGAGAGTTTGTTAACTCCACATCCTTGCCAACACTTCAATGGCTGGTCTTTTTAACTTGAGGCATTCTAATAGGTATGAGATGGTAGTGAATTTAATTTGCATTTCCCTAATGGCTAATGATGTTGGACAACTTTTCATGTGCTCATTTGCCACCTGTTTATGCTCTTTGGTGATATGTCTATTCAAACCTTTTACTAATTTTTTAATTAGCCTGTTTTCCTTTTATTAGATTTTGAGTGTTTTTTAATATATTCTGGAAATCCTTTATCAAATATGTGATTTTCAAATATTTTCTCCCAGTCAGTGGCTTGGCTTTTCATTCTTTTAGCAGTATCTTTCAAAGAAGGTGTTCTTTCAGAGTTCTTTGATGAAGTCTAATTTATCTTTTTTTTCTGTTATGGGTTAAAGTTTTAGTTTGGTATCTAAGAAATCTTTGCCTAACCCAAGGTCACTTTTTTGCATGTCTTCTTCTAGAAGTTTTACATTTAGGACTATGAGCCATCTTGCGTTAATTTTCTAATATAATGTTGGAGTATGGATCCAGGGTCATTTTTTTGCATATAGATATCCAATTGTTCTAGCACCATTTGTTGAAAAGATTATCCTTTCTCCATGGAATTGACTCTGCAATTTTGTCAATAACTAACTGATCATATATATGTGGGTCTGTTTCTGTGCTCTGTGTCCCTCTCTATTGATTATTATATTTGCCTTTATTTATGCCAATGCCACACTGTCTTGATCATTGTAGCTTTAAAGTCTTGAAATCAGATAGTGTGAATTCTCCAACTTTATCCTCCTTTTTTCAAACTTGTTTTGGCTATTCTGTGTCATTTGCAATTCCATATGAATTTTAGAATCAGCTTATTAATGCCTACAAAAACACCTGCTGGAATTTGTATTAGAATGTCACTGAATCATCAGATCAATTTGAAGATGTGACATCTTAACAATATTGAGTCTTCCAATCCGTGAACACAGTATAACTCTTCATTTGTTTAGATCTTTAGTTTCTCTCAGCAGTGTTTTATAGTTTGTAGTGTACAGATCTTTCACATCTTTTGTCAGATTTTGCTCTTAAGTATTTAATACTTTTTGATGCTTTTATAAGTGGGATTGTTTTTATAATCTAAGTTTCTGAG
Organism: Equus quagga; assembly: GCF_021613505.1. Classification (NCBI taxonomy): domain Eukaryota; kingdom Metazoa; phylum Chordata; class Mammalia; order Perissodactyla; family Equidae; genus Equus; species Equus quagga. The sequence goes on along the minus strand of NC_060279.1, from coordinate 43,481,826 downwards.
TGTTGCAGGTATATAGATATAAAATTTATTCTTGCATATTGATTTTGTATTCTACAACCTTGCTAAACTCCCTTATTGGTTCTAGAAGCTTTTTATAGATTTCATAGGATTTTCTACATAGTCAGATCTCTGCAAATATAGTTTTACTTCTTCCTTTCCAATCTGGATGTCTTTTATTTCTTCTCTCCCCTTCCTTTCCATTCCTTTCCCCTCTATTCTCTTCCCTTCCCTTTCCCTCTCATCCCGTCCCATCTTTCTTCTTTACTTCTTCTCCTCCAGTCTTACTGCACTGACAAACGCAAAATTAAATATAAATGGTAAGAGCAGTCATCCTGATCTTGTTTCTGATCTTAGGGGGAAAGCATCCAGTCTTATTCCATTAAGTATGATATTAGCTGTTGGCTTTTCCTAGACACCCTTGTCAAGCTGAGGAAGTACCTTCTATTCATAGTTTGTTGAGTGTTTTTAATCATGAAAATGTGTTTGATTTTGACAAATGCTTTTTCTGCATCTATTGAGATGATCATATGTTTTTTCTTTTTTAGTCTGCTAATATAGCAAATTCCATTGATAGGTTGTTTGGAGTTTTTTTAATGCTTTTTGGTGAGAAAGATTGGCCCTGAGCTAACATCTGTTGCCAATCTTCCTCTTTTTTTTTCTTCTCCCCAAAGTCCCAGTACGTAATTGTATATCCTAGTCGTAGGTCATTCTAGTTCTTCCTTGTGGGATGCTGCCACAGCATGGCTTGATGAGCAGTGTGAGTCTGCACGCAGGATCCAAACCAGCGAACCCTGGGCTGCCAAAGTGGAGCACGTGAACTTGACCATTCAGCCACAAGGCTGGCCCCCTACATTGATAAATTTTGAATAGTAAACTGACATTGCATTCCTGCAGTAAACCTTACTTGGCCATGGTGTATTATCATTTTTATATTTTGTTGGATTTCATTTGCTGAGATTTTGTTAAGTTTTGCATCTACATTTATGTGGAATATCGGAGGATGGTTTTCTTTTCTTGTAGTACCTTTGCTTGGTTTTGTGGTCAGAGTAATGCTAACCTCAGAGAATAAGTTGAGAAGTATTCCTTCCTCTTCCAATTAGTGGAGGAGTTTGTATGGAATTATTATTATTTCTTTCTTAAATGTTTGGTAGAATTTACCAGTGAAGCCATCTGGGCCTGGAGGTGTTTTTGCAGGAAGATTTTTTTAACTACAAATTTAATTCCTTTAACAGATATAAGGTTTATTCAGGTTATCTATTCCTTCTTGAGTGAGCTTTTGCAGTTTGTGTCTGTCAAGGAATTTGTCCATTTTTATTGAAGTCAAATTTTTAGTATAAGATTGCTCATAATATTCCCTTATTATCCTTTTAATATCTGTAAAATCTGTCATGATGTCCCCCTCTCAATTCTCTTTTTGTATAACCGCTTTATTGAGATATAATTCACCTGCAGTAAACTTCACTCATACAGTCTACAGTTCAGTGGTTTTTATTAAATTCACAGAGTTTTCTTCCATCACCAAAATCAAATTTATCACTCCAAAAAACAATCCCATATCCATTAGCAGTCATTCCTTATTTCCCCCATTCCCCCTCCCCCAGCCTTAGGTAACCACTATTCTGCTTTCTGTCTCTATAAATTTCCGTTCTGGACATTTGATATAAATGGAATCATACAATATGTGGTCTTTTGTGATTGGCTACTTAGCATAATATTTTCAAGATTTCTGTATGTTGTAGCATCTATCAGTACTTCGTTCCTCTTTATGGCTGAATAATATTCATTCCATTATATGGATATGCCAGATTTTATTTATCCCTTCTTCAATTGATGGACATTTAGGTTGTTTCTACTTTTTGGTCGTTATAAATAATGGTGTCGTGAACATTCATGTATAAGTTTTTATACAGACATATGTTTTTATTTCTCTTAGGTATATACCTATAGGAGTAGAATTGGTGGATCGTATGTAAACTATCTGTTTAACCTTTTGACGAACTGCCAAACTACCAGCCTGTTTTCCAAAGCAGTTACACGAGTTTACATTCCCGCCAGCTGTGTGTGATGCTTCCAATTTCTCCACAGCCTCACTAACACTTCTTATCTGTCTTATTGATTATAGTCATCCTAATTAACGTGAAGTGGTATCTCTCTCATTCTTGATATTGGTAATTTTGTCTTTTTTTTCTAATCAGTCTAGATAGAAGTTTATCAATTTTATTGAACTTTTCGAAGAACCAGGTTTCAGATTAATTTATTTTCTCTGTTGATTTTCTGCTTTCTAGCTGATTGATTTTTCCTGTGATCTTCATTATTTCTCTTCTGCTTATTTTGGATCTTCTTTTTCTAATTTCTTTAAGTGGAAGCTAAGATCATTGATTTGAAACCTTTTTTTTTTTTTTTAAAGATTTTATTTTTTTCCTTTTTCTCCCCAAAGCCCCCCCGTACATAGTTGTATATTCTTTGTTGTGGGTCCTTCTAGTTGTGGCATGTGGGATGCTGCCTCAGCGTGGTTTGATGAGCCAGTGCCATGTCCGCGCCCAGGATTCGAACCAACGAAACACTAGGCCGCCTGCAGCGGAGCGCGCGAACTTAACCACTCGGCCACGGGGCCAGCCCTGAAACCTTTTTTGATACAGATGTTTTAATGCTATAAATTTCTTGCTAAGCACTATTTTAGTTCCCTCTCATGAAATGCAATTCTTTTTTTTGAGGAAGATTACCCCTGTGCTAACATCCACTGCTAATCCTCCTCTTTATGCTGAGGAAGATTGGCCCTGAGCTAACATCTTCCTCCGTTTTATGTGTAGGACACCTGCTAAAACATGGCTTGATAAGCAGTGCATAGGTCCATGCCCAGCATCTAAACCACAAACCCCGGGCCACCAAAGCATAATGCACAAATTTAACCGCTGTACCACTGGGCCGGCCCCACGAAATACGATTTTTTTAATTCAGTTCAGAATACTTTCTAATTTCCCTTTTGATTTCTTCTTTGACTCATGGGTTATTTAGAAGTTTGTTATAAAATATTTGGGGATCTTTTAAATACCATTCTATAATTGATTTCTAATTCTGTGTGATCTGGAAACATACTTTGTATGGTTTGAATCTTTTTTTTTGTTGCGGTCGTAGTAGTTTATAACATTGTGAAATTTCAGTTGTACATTATTGTCCAGTCACCATATATATATGTGCCCCTTTACTCCTTATGCCCACTCCCCAACCTCCTTCCCCTCTAGTAACCACTAATTTGTTCTCTTTGTTCATGTCTTTGTTTATCTTCCACATATGGATGAAATCATATGGTGTTTGTCTTTCTCTGTCTGGCTTATTTTACTTAACATAATACTCTCAAGGATCATCCATATTGTTGCAAATGGGACCATTTTGTCCTTTTTATGGATGAATAGTATTCCATTTTATATATATACAGCACATCTTCTTTATGCATTCATCAGTTGATAGGCACTTGGGTTGCTTCCACGTCTTGGCTATTGTGAATAATGCTGCAGTGAACATAGGGGTGCATAAGTCTCTTTGAATTGTTGATTTCAAGTTCTTTGGTTAAATACCCAGTAGTTGGATAGCTGGGTCATATAGTATTTCTATTTTTAATTTTTTTATTTGAGCTCATAATAGTTTACATCATTGTGAAATTTCACTTGTACATTATTTCTTGTCTGTCACCACATAGGTGGTCCCCTTCACCCCCTGTGCGTACCCCCTACCCTGCTTCCCTTGGTAACCACTGAACTGTTTTCTTTGTCCATGTGCTTGTTTATATTCCACATGTGAGTGAAATCATCTGATGTTTGTTTTTCTCAGTCTGGCTTATTTCGCTAATCATAATTCCCTCCAGGTCTTTCCATGTTGTTGCAAATGGGATGAATTTGTCTTTTTTTCTGGCTGAGTATTATTCTGTTGTATATATATACCACATCTTCTTTATCTAATCATCAGTCAATGGGCACTCAGATAGTTTCCATGTCTTGGCTATTGTGAATAGTGCTGCAGTGAACATAGGGGTACATAGGTCACTTTGGATTGTTGTTTTCAAGTTGTTTGGGTAGATACCCAGTAGTGAGATAGCTGGGTCATATGGTAGTTCTATTTTTAGTTTTTTGAGGAATCTCCATACTGTTTTCCATAGTGGCTGCACCAGTTTGCATTCCCACCAGCAGTGTATGAGAGTTCCCTTCTCTCCACACCCTCTCTAACATTTGTTATTTTTTTTTTCCCTAAACATTAGCGCCTGGGCTAACAACTGTTGCCAATCTTTTTTGGGTTTTTTTCTGCTTTATCTCCCCAAACTCCTCCTGTACACAGTTGTATATCTTAGTTGCAGGTCCTTCTAGTTGTGGAATGTGGGACGTCGCCTCAACGTGGCCTGACGAGCAGTGCCATGTCCGCACCCAGGATCCGAACCCTGGGCCGCTGCAGCGAAGCGCGAGAACTTAACCACCCGGCCATGGAGCGGCCCCACATTTGTTATTTTTAATCCTAGTGATTATAGCCTTTTTAACAAGCGTAAGGTAGTATCTTAGTATAGTTTTGATGTGTATTTCCCTGATGATTAGTGGTGTTGAGCATCTTTTCATGTGTTTATTGGCTATCTGTATGTTTTCTTTGGAAAAATGTCTGTTCATGTCCTCTGCCCATTTGTTGATTGGGCTCTTTGTTTTTTTGTTGTTCAGTTGTGTGAGTTCCTTATATATTGTGGAGATTAACCCCTTATCGGATAAATGATTTGCAAAAATTTTCCCCCAATTGGTGGGTTGTCTTTGGTTTTGATCCTAGTTTCTTTTGCCTTGCAGAAGCTCTTTAGTCTGATGAACTCCCACTTGTTTGTTTTTTCTTTTGTTTCCCTTATCTGAGAAGACATGGTATTTGAAAAGATCCTTTTAAGTTCAATGTCAAAGAGTGAACTACCTATGTTTCTTTTCCAGGAGTTTTATGGTTTCAGGACTTATCTTCAAGTCTTTGATCCATTTTGAGTTTATTTTGTGTATGATGTGAGATAATGATCTACTTTCATTCTTTTGCATGTAGCTGTCCAGGTTTCCCAACACCATTTATTGAAGAAGTCACTGTCTTTTCTCTGTTGTATGTTCTTGGCACCTTTGTTGAAGATTAGCTGTCCATAGATGTGTGGTTTTATTTCTGGGCTTTCAGTTCTGTTCCATTGATCTGTGTGTCTGTTTTTGTACCAGTACCATGCTGTTTTGATTGCTATAGCTTTGTAGTATATTTTGAAGTCAGGCTTGTAATGCCTCCAGCTTTGTTCTTTTCTCTCAGTATTGCTGTATCTATTTGGGGTTTTTTGTTGCCCCTTATGAATTTCAGGATTCTTTGTTCTATTTCTGTGAAGAATTTCATTGGGATTCTGATTCAGATTGTATTAAATCTGTAAACTGCTTTAGGTAGTATGGACATTTTAATGATATTTATTCTTCCAATCCATGTGCATGGAATATCTTTCCATTTTTTTATGTCATCATCAATTTCTTTCAATAATGTTTTATAGTTTTCATTGTATAGGTCTTTCATCTCCTTGGTTAAGTTTATTCCTAGATATTTTATTCTTTTTGTTGTGATTGTAAATGGGATTGTATTCTTGAGTTCTCTTTCTGTTAGTTTGTTATTAGAGTATAGAAATGCAACTGATTTTTGTAAGTTGATTCTGTACCCTTCACCTTTGCTGTAGTTGTTGATTATTTCTAATAGTTTTCCAATGGATTCTTTAGGGTTTTCTACATATAAAATCATGTCATCTACAAACACTGAGAGTTTCGCTTCTTCACTGCCAATTTGGATACCTTTTATTTCTTTTTCTTGCCTAATTGCCCTGACCAAAACCTCCAGTACTATGTTGAATAAGAGTGGTGAGAATGGGCAACCTTGTCTTGTTTCTGTTCTCAGAGGGGTGGCTTTCAGTTTCTCCCTATTGAGTATGATTTTGTCTGTGGGCTTGTCACATGTGGCCTTTATTATGTTGAGGTACTTTCCTTTTATACCCATTGTATAGAGAGTTTTTATCATAAATGGATGTTGGATCTAGTCAAATGCTTTCTCTGCATCTATTGAGATGATCATATGTTTTTATTCCTCATTTTGTTAATGTGGTGTGTCACATTGATTGATTTGTGGATATTGAACCATCCCTGCTTCCCTGGTATAAATCCCACTTGATCATGGTGTATGATCCTTTTAATGTGTTGCTGTATCTGGTTTGCCAATATTTTGTTGAGGATTTTTGCATCTATGTTCATCAGTGATACTGGCCTGTAATTTTCCTTCTTTGTGTTGTCCTTGTCTGGCTTTGAGATGAGGGTGATGTTGGCCTCACAGAATGTGTTAGAAAGTGTTCCGTCGTCTTCAATTTTTTGGAATAGTTGAGAAGGATAGGTATTAAATCTTCTTTGAATGTTTGGTAGAATTCTCCAGAGAAGCCATCTGGTCCTGGACTTTTATTTTTGGGGAGGTTTTTGATCACTGTTTCAATCTCTTTACTTGTGATTGTTCTATTCAGGTTCTCTATTTCTTCTTGATTCAGTTTTGGGAGGTTGTATGATTCTAAGAATTTATCCATTTTTCTAAGTTGTACAATTTGTTGACATGGTTTTTCATAGTATTCTCTTATAATCCTTTGTATTTCTGTGGTGTCTGTTGTAATTTCTCCTCTTTCATTTCTAATTTTATTTACTTGAGCCTTTTCTCTTCTTTTCTTAGTGAGTCTGGCTAAGGGTTTGTCAACTTTGTCTGTCTTCTCAAAGAACCAGCTCTTAGTTTCATTGCTCCTTTCTACTGTTTTTGTTTTTGTTTCTTTGGTTTCTATTTCATTTATTTCTGCTCTGATTTTTATTACTTCCCTGCTTCTGCTGACTTTGGGCTTTGTTCTTCTTTTTCTAATTTTGTTAGGTGTAGTTCGAGATTGCTTATTTGAGATTTTTCTTATTTGTTAAGGTGGGCCTGTATTGCTATGAATTTCCCCCTTAGGACTGCTTTTGCTGCATCCCATATGAGTTGGTATGGTGTATTTTCATTTGTCTCCAGATATTTTTTTATTTCTCCTTTAATTTCTTCAGTGATCCATTGGTTGTTCAGTAGCCTGTTGTTTAGTCTCCAAATATTTGTCACTGTCCCAGTTTTTTTCTTGTAGTTGATTTCTAGTTTCATAGCATTATGGTTGGAAAAGATGCTTGATATGATTTCAGTCTTCTTAAATTTATTGAGGCTTGCCTTGTTTTCCAATATATGGTCTGTCTTTGAGAATATCCTATGTGCACTTGAGAAGAATATGTATTCTGCTGTTTTTGGATGGAGTGTTCTGTATATATCTCTTAAGTCCATCTGGACTAGTTTTTTGTTTAATTCTACAGTTTCCTTGTTGACCTTCTGTCTGGATGACCTGTCCATTGATGTAAGTGGGGTGTTAAGGTCTCCTACTATTGTTGTGTTGCTCTTAATTTCTCCCTTTAAGTCTGTTAACAGTTGCTTTATGTACTTTGGTGCTCCTGTCTTAGGGGCATATATATTTATAAGTGTTATGTTCTCTTGGTGGAGTGTCCCTTTTATCATTATATACTGCCCCTCTTTGTCTCTCATGGCCTTTTTTATCTTGAAGTCTACTTTGTCTGGTATGAGTATGGCAACACTTGCTTTCTTTTGTTTGCCGTTAGCTTGGAGTATCATCTTCCTTCACTTCACTCTGAGTGTGGGTTTGTCTTTAGAGCTGAGATGTGTTTGTGGAGACAACATATTGTTGGGTCTTGTTTTTTAATCCATCCACCCATTTTGTGTCTTTTGATTGCAGAATTCAATCCAATTACATTTAGACTAATTATTGCTATATGAGGGGTCAATACTGCCATTTTATCACTTGTTTTCTGGTTGTTCTGTATTTCCCTTGTTTCTTGTCCCATATATTTCTGACTGCCAATTCAGTTTGGTAGTTCTCTATGATGGTTTACTCGGTTTTCTCTTTATTTATCATTTGTGTCTCTGTTTTGGTTTTTTGTTTAGTGGTTACTGTGAGGTTTATATAAAAGATCTCGTAGATGAGATAGTCCATTTTCTGATAGCTTCTTATTTCCTTGATCTAGGCAAGTCCCATTCCTTTCCTCTTCCCCATCTAAGTTGTTGTTGTCACAACTTACTCCGTTTTGTGTTATGAGTTGTGGTTAAAAAGAAGTGATTATAGTTATTTTTTATGTTTTCCTTCCCTTTATCTTTAATGTTATAAGTGTTTGCTAACCTGTTCTGATAAAAAGCTGCAATTTTCTGATTTTGTCTGCCTGTTTATCTCCTTGCTCAAGACTTTGTAAACCCTTTCCTTTTTTCTTCAGGTATGAGGGCCTTCTTGATCGTTTCTTGACAGGGTAGGAGGGCTGTCTTGTGGTGATGAACTCCATCAGTTTCTGTTTATCTGGGAAAGTTTTTATTTCTCCATAATATCTGAAGGATATTTTTGCTGGATAGAGTATTCTTGGCTGAAAGTGCTTTGTCTTTCACAATTTTGAACATATCATTCCATTCTCCTCTAGCCTATAAGATTTCTGCCGAGAAATTTACTGAAAGCCTGATAGGGGTTCCTTTGTACATCCTTCTCTTCTGCCTTGCTGCCCTTAGTATTTTTTTCTTTGTTATTGACTTATGCCAGTTTTTCTTGGAGAAGGTCTTTTTACATTGATGTAATTAGGATTTCTATTGGCTTCATTTAAGTTCTCAGCTATTATTTCTTTGAACAAGCTCTCTGCTCCTTTCTCCCTTTCTTCTCCCTGTGGAATACCATAGTCCTTATGTTGCATTTCCTAATTGAGTCAGATATTTCTTGGGGAATTTCTTCATTTCTTTTTAGTCTTAGTTCTCTCTCCTCCTCTATCTGAAGCATTTCCATATTTCTGTCCTCTAAATTGCTAATTCTGTCTTCCATAATATCAGCTCTGTTATTTAAGGACTCTAGATTTTTCTTTATCTCATTCATTGTTTTTCATCTCCAACATTTCTGATTTGTTTTTTATACTTTCAATCTCTTTTGTGAAGAATTCCCTCTGTTCATTAATTTTTTTCCTGATTTCATTGAACTGTCTGAGTTTTCTTGTAACCCACTGAGTTTCTTTATGATAGCTGTTGTGAATTCTCTGTCATTTTTATTGTAAACTGCTGTGACTCCAGGATTGATTTCTGAGTGCTTGACATTTTCCTTCTGGTCTGGAGTTTAATATTCCTCTTCATACTATTTGATGGGGTGGATTTGTGCTGTCACATAGTGGTAGTATTAGGTGCAGATTCCACCTTCTGCCACTGAGGGGGTGGGCAGGTGTTGTGTATTCTAAGCCTGTCACAATCCCTGGCGGCTATGCCTGTTCTTTGGAAGATGTGCTGACAGGGTCCATCTGCGTTTGCCCACTGGCTGCTGCTGCTTTACACAGGTAGGTGTGCAGGTGCTCTGACAGGGGTCCATTGCTTTGCCCCATTGGCCAAGCTGGTGTGCCAGGTGGGTATACAGGCACTTTCTTTCACGTACATGATCCCAGAGGCACTCCCGCTCTGCGCTCACTGTCTGCCCTCCTGGGCTACTCAGCTGGTGAAGATGTCCCCCCAGTTGCTTAGCCTCCTCTGTGTGGGGTGTTCCCACAGGCTGGGAGGCAACTCCCAGAGCAAAGACATTCTCGCAGAGGGCTGCCCTTTCCCCCGTCTCCTCTCAGAGCCACACACAGTCCTGCGCCTAGATTGCTGCTAATTGGAGAGGGACAGGAGATCCCCTTACCTCCTTCCACTGCCTCCCGGGGGGTCCAGCAGCTCCACCTTCAGACATATGGCTGTGTGGATCTCTCAGATATCTTTTGTGTTGTATGAATGTCTGTTGTTTTATGAATGTTCTTAGTGGGGAGAGTCTCAGGGTAGAGCCCACTCCGCCATGATGCTGCCATCCTGATTTGAATCTTTTTAAATTTATTGAGACTTGTTTTCTGACCCAGAATATGGTCAACTATGGGTAATGTTCCATGTGCACTTGTGTAGAATGTGTATTCTGCTCTTCTTGGCAGGAATGTTCTCTAAATGTCAAATAGGTCAAGTTGGTTGATAATATTGTTAAAGTTTTCTATATCCTTACTGATTTTCTGCCTGCCTATCAATTAATGAGAGAAGGGTGTTGAAATTTCCAACTATTGCTGTGGTTTTGTCTATTGCTTTTTTTTTTTTTTTTTTCAGATCTATCAGTTTTTACTTCATATATGTTAAAGCTCTGTTATTAGGTACATTTAGGGTCATTATGTACCCTTTGTTGAAATGATCTTTTTATCATTATGAAATAACCCTTTTAATCCCTGGTAATATTTTTTGCTATGAAATCTGTTTTGTCTGATATTAATATAGACATTCCAGCTTTCTTTTGATTAGTATTAGCCTAATATATCTTTTTCTATTCTTTTACTTTTAACCTATTTGTATCTTTATGTTTAAAGTGGGTTTCTTGTAAGCAACATGTAGTTGGGTCTGGCTTTTTTATACAGTCTGACAGTCTCTGCCATTTAATTGGCATGGTTAGACTAGGAGTTAGCCATCTGCAACCCACAGGCCAAATCCAGCCACCACCTGCTTTTGTAAATAAAGTTTTGGAACACAGCCAAGCCCATTCGTCTATATATTATCTGTAGCTACTAGCACACTGCAGTGGCAGAGTTTCCCAATCCCTGGTTTAGACCATTTACATTTAACATAATTACTGATATGGTTGGGTTTAAAACAACGATGTTGCTATTTGCTTTTTGTTTGTCCCATCTGTGCTTTCTTCTCTTATTCCTTATTTTTTTTTGCCACCTTTTAGATTAATTGGGTATCTTTCATAATTCCATTTAATCTCCTTTGTTGGCTTGTTAGCTATAACTCTTTTTGTTATTTTAGTGATTGCTCTTAGAGCATTCAGAAATAACCACAGGGAATGACTTTGGAATTCCTTGATTCTCTTGCTCTGACTTCATCTATCAGAATATTACCTTTCTGGCTCCTGATAAATTAACGTGTATATGTCATAGCCTTCTTCCCCTTGACTCTTTACAGAAAAGATTGGGTAGATAGGGACTTTTGTTTACCTATATGTGAATGGCCAAGATGGATTTCTTATATATGATTTGGATTGAGAGTAGAATTGCATTTTTAGGAACATCCACCTATAAGATATGTTGTGGTGATTAATTCATTATTTTAAATCATTTTTTTTAAAGATTCACACCTGAGATAGCAACTGTTGCCAGTCTTCTTTTTTTTTTTCCTACTTTTTTCTCCCCAAATCCCCCCAGTACATAGTTGCATATTTTAGTTGTCGGTCCTTCTAGTTGTGGCATGTGGGACGCCACCTCAGCATGGCCTGACGAGCGGTGCTATGTCCTCACCCAGGATTTGAACTGGTGAAACTCTGGCTGCCAAAGCGGAGCACCTGAACTTAACCACTTGGCCATGGGGCCAGCCCCTAAATCACTTTTTGAAATAGTAAGTGATTACTGATATGCTCTAAGGTGAAGGTCTGTGTTTCTGCAGGCAACCATCAATATCGTTTTTGACCGAGTTGGGAAAACTGATCCCGTCACAAGAGGCATTGAGATCACTGTGAATTATCTTGGGATCCAATTTGATGTAAGAGTTGTATCAAGATTCTGGTTATGTTTCTTTCTATTTTATCTCCTATACATTACAATTGTTAAGATTCCACTTCCTTACTATAGGTACTTAATTCTGCTTTTGTTCTTCCCACTCTCCTCTGTATGTTTTGACGTATTCATATGCCAAATTTGTAAAGAGCATAAAACCATAAGTCATGACTGGTACTTATTTTTGTCGTGGATGCTGATTATTTCTACAGTTCTTCCTCTGCTTCTCTGTAGCCAGCTACCACTCACCAGTTTCTCCCTACCAAATATTCAGATGCTTTTCTCTGGGATATTTGATGAGATCTTCAAACACACAACTCACCTTTGACTCCTCTGGTAGAAAGTTAACTACTAATTAGTGTTCCATGTTAGAACTGAAATGATTTCTGCTGTAAAAAATTATCTTTATCATTTAATTAATGTGGCCTTTGAGCTAAAGATGGTAACTGTAACCTGTGCACAAATGTTTTTAATCATCTCTCTGCTGTTTCATAATGCCACTGTCGCCAACACACTCTTGTCCAATGTAAGTTTAATGTCTTTTTTATAGAATAGTTTATTTTCCAGGTGTATATATATGGCCAGTGATTCTGGCTGATTAGCACTTTGGTAATAGGACCAATGTCATGTTCTTAGTCCCATGGGGGCCAGTTAGCTGTGCTGTGATTCTAGCCACAGACTGCATGCTACCACCCAGACATCCATCTCAGCTGGACACGCCTCTGGTAGGTAGAGAAAATAAAAATGAACCTGAGCAAACTGAGCTCCAGGCCTTGAGAAACAGCTCAAAGCACACGTCTTTTTGATGACAGATCAATAGTGTATCCTTTTTCATGTAAAGGAGCATAGTATCTATCCTTCAAGTGGTATATAAATTATACTCTAAAGGATGCTTCACTCTTGTTGCATATATGTTTTCCTCTTTTAAATTTTTTACTGGGCTGAATTTTTAGAAATGCTCTTTCTTACCAGAGGTTTCTGAGGCTATTAGTTACTGCATATATATATATATATATATATTCTATCTATAATTCATCTATATACTCCATATTTCTTAATTCTGAATAACATCTTTTAGATGTTAGTAATAACAGCTCTCCCTCAGACACTTCTCAGACCTGAATCAAGCACAGGGTCCCAAAGCTGCCTCTCACTATGAAACAGTCTCACAGGAGAAAAAGGTATCAGCATGTGGTTCAAATGAAGGTCATCTATTGCCTAGACCATAGCTGAGAATGTTATATGTTCTTTTATTATAAAAAGAAAAATTCCTTAAAGTTGTAGGTGATCAGAGGACTGTTATTCGCAAATATTAAAAATAAGCAAGCTGCTATTTAGTTTTATTTTAATTCATGTTTTTCACTGAGTACATTGAAGCTGTATTAGCTTTAGCAAATATTAGCTGTATTAGCTTTTCTGATTTATTAGTGTTACTTTCATCCCTTCACTACACTTGCTTTTTTCTGTCCTTGAGTCTTGATTACGTCTGCTAATTAAGATACTCACTGCAGTCTTCCTATTGATGTTTTAGTTGCCACTTAACACGGTTTCCTCCTTCCCTAAAAACTTTTTAAAAATCAGTTAGGGCATAATGAACTTCTCTCTCACAGTCACATAAGTGATCAGTATGCATCTTCTTAGCCTTCACATCTCTTTGAACAGAGATTTAACAGATATCTTTTTTTCTTATTATGGTGGCAGGTGAAGTTTTGGTCCCAACACATTTCCTTCATTCTGGTTGGAATAATCATTGTCACATCAATCAGAGGATTGCTGATCACTCTTACCAAGGTATGTTGTATCACAGAGTTAACAAGTACTTATTATTTGTTTAATTACATGTGGCACCATAAGATAATTTTACCTAAGATTTCTGCCTTCTGGAGATCTTAAACAGCAGTCGCAAATATTTAAAAGACAGATATTTATACAACAGAATAAAAAAAGTTAAATACATAAATTGATGATGATCTATTTACATCATATACCAATCAGATAAGTACATTTACCAAAGGTCATAGAATGAGATCATGGTCTGTTGTGTTCACTGATATGGCCCCAGCATGAGAACAGAACCTGGCACATGGTGGGTTCTCAGCAGATATTTGGAATGAATGAATGAGATAGCTATTTGAGGTTAGAAAAATAACTATAAGAGTCACTTGTAAGGAGGATACAGAAGTAGGAGAAGCAGAATGTTCAGCTGTTTTTTCTGATCAACATAGGAAGGCTTCCTGGAAGTAGACGGTGAGTCCTCACTGGTAGAAAAGGTAGGAATTTCAAGGTCCAAGAGTTGTTTGAATGAAAGGAGAGAAGAGGTTGGGAGGAGAAAAGAAGGGATCTCCAAGCATCTAGCACAATTTTGGAAAGAGCTCAGGAGCCTAATAACAATTTCAAGGGCTTGTAGTGGCCTGGAGTAATCTGTTTCAATATTTTATAGCGATGTTAAAGTCATATGTATCACGTAGTTTCTGAAAAGTTTGATAGCCATCAGAATCCTTTCATGTTATAATGTAGTACTTAAAACCACCAATTATCCCTATGGGAAAACTATAACTGGATCCTTTTTTGGCAGTCTCGGTCTCTTCATTATAGCCTTAACCATATAAATTGTTCTATACAGGATTGTGGCATGGAAGAGACAATGAAATGTTAACCTTGCTGCTTAATGTTCTTGACATAGGAATCTAGCAGTACTGCATAAGTTCATCTCTCCTGTCTTTCTTGACAGTTCTTTTATGCCATCTCTAGCAGTAAGTCCTCCAATGTCATTGTCCTGCTATTAGCACAGATAATGGTAAGTTTAATGAATTAGCTTTATGTTTACAGCCGTAAAATACCAGAAATGTGTTTTATACTTTTAAATATTTTAACGTTTTCCTTTGACCTGTCCCTCACTGCATTCAAAGTGACTTGTAGATTAATTTGTTTGACTTACAGGGCATGTACTTTGTGTCCTCTGTACTGCTGATCCGAATGAGCATGCCTCTAGAATACCGCACCATAATCACCGAAGTCCTTGGAGAACTGCAGTTCAACTTCTATCACCGTTGGTTTGATGTGATCTTCCTTGTCAGTGCTCTCTCCAGCATACTGTTCCTCTATCTGGCTCACAAACAGGCACCAGAGAAGCATATGGCACCTTGAATCCGTGCCTGTTACAGACTGCTATAGGCTAGTGGTTTCAGGATTTGTATATAAAAGGGAAAAAATGGAGGGGACCAGGGCCTAACATTTTTAAACAAAGAAAATGCTGTGGTAGCATGTTCAGCCTCCAGCTTACACCTTCCTCATCAGATGATGATCATGAGTAGCATCAGCTAGAATGTGAGAGAGCAAAGTAACTCAAGCTAGTACTTAGCCAAGAGCATCCTGTGTAGGTTTGAGGCTGGTGCGGTGTGGGAGAGGCGGGTGGAAAAGTCACAAGAAACTAGGAGGGAAAATACACTGGAACTCTAGGGTAAGAGAAGTGTAAGGTAGCTGGGTGAAACACTTGGAATTTCTTAGTCAAGGTTCACATGGAGAAGGTTATGGCTTTCCCTTGAGATTGTCTGTCATTAAAATCAGAGATTATAACACTTTGGCCTTAACTTCATTTTATCAAGGATAGCTCAGTATTATGCTTGTGTGATCTAACGTGAGTTGGTGTCCCACCCCCGCTCCCCCAACCCCAGCCCCATTAAAATAACCAAGAGGTTATCTGTTCTTTTCTGGGGAAGGGGTGGTGTGCGACTGAAATAGATCCTACCAACAGAGACTTCAAGTAAGTCATTTTTATTGATTTCCTTTTAACTTAGCATTATTTAAGACTTAACTTAGTATTATTAAGTATTATTACATTCAATTCAGTGATGTCTCATTTTTGTCTTTCCATCTGCCCCTCATGCTGTGGGGTAAAACAATGAATAACTGTTAACTAGAAAAAGTCACTTTCCCATCCTGGAACTCAATTTCTTCATCTGTAAAAAGAAGATGTTGAAAATTTTACAGAATACTCGGAAATGCAATTTAAGAAAACCCTGAATTTTATTACCAGAAAGTCTCTTTTTATTAGTAAGATCTTATTCTGAATTTTATTGTGTTTTGGGTTTCTAGAGGCAAAATGAAGGTTAAAGCATAAAAAGTTTACGAAAAACAAAAGCACGATTAAGGTTTATATCAGCTAACAAAGAAGTTTCGAGCATACTCAAAAGGGATTTATAATGGTATTTATTTTAGCAACTGCAATAGTCTTATAAAAGCATAATTTTAATAGGCTTATTTGCTCAGATACTTTAATTAGCAGCTCTCACATATACAGATTTATGAATCATCTTTGGTGCTCAAGGAGCCTATGGAAGTAAGAAATATCATCATACAGAGAAATATAGTTAAGTTGAAGCTTGAAAGAGATCACATGAAAAGAATCTGGCTCCTGCCTTAACTTTTCCTAAGTTGACCATAAATAAGCCATCTGCAATAGCTGCCCCTAAGACAATCACACATAATGAACTGGCTTCCAGAGGAGTTGTCTTCTAACAGAGACGGTAAACGGGTGGCAGCTCATTCCTTGGGAAAAGATTCCTATTAAATACCCAGAAACAGCTATCAGCCAAAGCCATTATTTGC
This sequence comes from Equus quagga, assembly GCF_021613505.1. Taxonomy (NCBI): domain Eukaryota; kingdom Metazoa; phylum Chordata; class Mammalia; order Perissodactyla; family Equidae; genus Equus; species Equus quagga. The sequence continues at coordinate 43,465,564 of NC_060279.1, read as the reverse complement.
TCTCATCACATCACTGTATCTTCAGAATTGGAAGAAGAATGAGAAGCTGTACTGTCAGCCTGTGCAAAAGAAAACAAAGGATCCATAAGTGGTAGAGTGTGAACATTAGGAGATGGACAGTCTATTCTAGAGTTGCATGACTTACTTCAGGGGGCACAGTCACTCACTAGAGGCCAGATGACCTGCATTCTACACTTGCTTTTGTTTTCAGCTTGCTGTTTGACACTAACAAGTTTCTTGATGTCTGTATATATTTCTTTTCTATAAAGCTAGCATAGTACTATAGTTGACTTCCTGTAGAAATGATAGAGAATTTTTAAAGACAACTAACTAGAATACTTTCTTTGTGAAGCAGTCCAGAGTAGAAGGTCAGTGGCTATTGTGTGTGCTATGCTCTGATATTTGTTGTTGTTCTTAGTGCCATTGGGTCGATTCTGACTACTAGTGACCCTGTGTACAACAGAGCAGAAGCCTGCACAGTCTTTTTGCACCATCCTTTCACTTTCCGCCATATCACACAATGCTCTGCTGCTATTCATAGGGTTTTGGTGGCCAGTTTTTCAGAAGTGGGTGGCCAGGTCCTTCTTCCTAGGCTGTCTTAGTCTGGAAGCTTCACTGAAACTTGTCCACCATGTTGACCCTGCTGGTATTTGAAATACTAGTGGCATAGTTTTCAGCATCACAGCAACACGCAGCTGCCACAGTATGACAACTGACAGACGGGTGGTATGGTTCCCTAACCAGGATACAAACCTGGGCCATGGCAGTGAGAGCACTGAATCTTAAACACTAGAATTTATACATAGAACCAGAACCAGAACCAGAATTTGTACATAGATAGTTTGATTCAGGTTCTTCTGGTGGTCCCCATTATAATTTTGATAAACTTCTTACTTTTTTTTTTTCTGAGGAAGTTTAGCCCTGAGCTAACTACTGCCAATCATCCTCTTTTTGCTGAGGAAGACTGGCCCTGACCTAACATCCATGCCCATCTTCCTCTACTTTATATGTGGGACGCCTACCACAGCACGGCTTGACAATCAGCGCCATGTCCGTACCCAGGATCCGAACCAGCAAACCCCAGGCCGCAGAAGCAGAATGTGCGCACTTAACTGCTGCACCACCAGACTGGCCCCCTAAACTTCTTACATTTACTTCTTGATCTATCAACTCTAGACAGTGACTGTCAACTCCATGCTATGAAAACTAAGAATTTTGTTATCCTTATGCTACTTCTTCTCCCCATGATAACTTGATTTGCTAGTTATCCTTACATTGTGATTTTCTAGTATTTTAGGAAATCTGTCGTAAACGTAGACATGAGGTGCACTTATTAAGGACTTTAGTATACTCTGGTAAGTTAGATCACTGAGAGAAATGTGTGACCACTCACTCGTTCTTTTGCCATGTGCAAGTCCTGCTCTGACTCCACCAGGGTTCCTTCTTTGGAATTGGGGGGGGCATCCAGTGGATCAGCCATGGAGGAAACAATAGGGATTTTCTTAGCCTGGAAATAATCGTAGGCCTTTTGTCCACAAACTAAGAGTGTGACATTCTTTCCACTGCTCTGGATTCTATCCACCACTTTCTCATAGGGTTCATCCAGCACATTAACCCCATCCACTTCAATGATGATATCCTCATCCTCCAGCCCAGCGAGGTCAGCAGGGCTGCCCTTCTGTACCTGTGAACAGAGAGGTTCTGAGTTATCACTTCCAAACACGAATAAGGGAATGTTAGACTAGTTTCCCTTTAAAGGAGAGATGAGGAATTTGAGATTTTATTCTTAACCGTGTTATTTCTTCTTGAGGTACAGAAGTTAAGAAAGGTGCTCTAATGCTTTTCTGCTTATGAAAGCAACAACTTCCATACTCAAATGAGTAGTGTTACAGTGGTTGAACATCATATATTATGTCTTCTGGGTTGAAGGCCTTAGATTTCATAAGTTCCCTTGAGAGCTCTAGGGATAGTCTTCTCACTGTCAGTCCCCACAGGGTAGGGGCATGAGACCAAATGCACAGAGCAAACAAGTATCACTCCCAGTCAGAGTCGATAGTGACTGTCAACTAGAGTCATGTCAACTCACTGTGTTTATTTGATCTCAAAGTATCTAAAGGGAAAATTAGGTGAAACAGCTGTCTAAGAAACAAAAGATAGGAGCTTAGGATGTACTAGTAGCTATCTAAAGGGTAAGGGACCACAAAAGCATTTATTTGAACCCAAGTGGGACCCTCAGTGTAGGCCTTCAATGTCACCTTTTTACTAAGCCATCAATAGGTGGGAAAAATTGACTCTCCTAATTGTGGCTGTGTTCATTGGGCTGCTGGAACCAGATTACCATACCTCTTTAATGAATGGTCCTGGCCGGCCCCGAATGGCATTTAAGTGAAAGCCATAGCCATTTTCACCTTTAACCAGCCTGCAGAGCTTAGGCTTATGATCTTCTACTTCCTCTGTAGTATCCAGACTCGAGACCTCCAGAGGAGCAGGAGGAGGAGCTGGAGCCTCCTTGACAGAACTATTAGGCAGTTCTTGACTTTGATTGTAGAGAAACGGAGAAAAATGAGCCTTTTGGAAGAAAAGGGAGAAAAACATTAAGTATGAGTAGTTACACATTATTAAACGTGCTAGTTTAATTTACAAGGTGTCATACAAGTTCTGCTCTTCTAGATACGTCTGATTGTGGGCTGTAATATTTCTCTACTACCCCAACCACAAAAGGTATAAAGGAAAATTCAGCTTGGTTATGGAGTAATGTATATAAACATGTAAATAAATGCACATAAGCAGGTAAGTGCACACATTCCACTTCGGTGGCCCGGGGTTTGCCAGTTCAGATCCTGGGTGCAGATGTGTCACTGCGTGACAAGCCATGCTATGGCAGGTGTCCCACATAGAAAGTAGAGGAAGATGGGCACAGAGGTTAGCTCAGGGCCAGTCTTCCTCAGCAAAAAGAGGAGGATTGGCAGCAGATGTTAGCTCAGGGCTAATCTTCCTCAAAAATAAATAAATAATAAATGCACATATATGTAAAATAAAAGCAGTACAGAATGTTGTACAAAAATGAGTCTAACCGAATTGCTAGTTTTTTCTGACTCCATGATACTGAGCAAGTCACTGAACAACCATAGGCCATCTCCCTGTTGGGAGATTACACACATTGAGTGACTTGACTAGTATCTCATGCAAAATAGGCTCCTGTGTCCCTTCCCCTTCCGTAAGGTGGGCTTCAGAGCTCCCTAAACACATTAGAGAGAGTGAAACACAGTACTATTTTTATCACTCTCTGAAGTACACACAGTAAGTAATTAGGGGGAAGGGGGTGGGGGTGGTGGCTATCAGATGGTTACGTATGGTAACAAAAGTTAATTCCAATCATTTGCTACTTGCTTTCCCACTCCCCCTCCAGTCCTGCTCTCTGTTGTACTCAATTTATTTTACTATTTATTGTTATAACCATTAGCTGACACTTCTGTTATGCCAAACTTCTGACCATCTTTAAATACTTGTAATCCGTCTCAACTCCCAGACCATCCATGTAAAGAAGGATGGTCTTAAATATAGGAGAGGCAGAGAACAGGAAACAGGTGACTCATTTTTTTGTTATAGATTTAAGAGTTTAGCTGGCTATGGGTTTTAGTTGAGAGGGTTAAAAAGGTAGGTTGGGTATGGTAAGATCCTGGATTAGGAGTTAAATTGCTGCCCTTAAGTGTCCAGGATATTTGTTAGGCAATGAGTAGAAAATCAAGCAATCGAAGGTGAGTACAATGTGTGCTCTGTGCCAAATCATACTGTTCAGCAGCCTGGCTAAAATTAGATTTGGGGTCGTCTGGTTATCATCTACCTTACTAACCACAAGACCACATCTTCCTTTCTAAACGAGAATAGCACCAGCACAGAACCTCCTCGTTACCCAATTCAACTACCTTCAGCCCTTTCAGTGATATACTTGTAAATGTGCCTCATTTCTTTCTCTCTTTAAAATGTGGAAAATTATCAAAGTGACTCATTACATGCAAAAATACCTCTGACAGCACTACCCAAGCAAATCAACTGTATCTGACAGTCGCAGCCAATCTTGAGGCAAAGTACAATAACATTAGACACTTAATGAAATATTTGGGTGTCTAGTATGTGCCAGGAACTGTTACAGGTGTTTGTTTTATTCCCTGACAGATCTCAAAGATCCAATCCCTCCCTCCATGGGAACTGACCTATGGGAACTTACTTGGTAGGGGCAGGGGGGAGTTGAGGGAGGAAGAAGACACAGCAGGCATCTTTTTAGATCGAAGTTCTCTTTCATATTAACCAAAACATAAAAATTATAGTTAAATCATTCTGTCATAAGATTAGGAGTTGGAAAGGACTCAATGCCACAATCCCCTTTACAGCAGTCAGAGCAGTGACCCAACTTCTGTTTGACCTTTTTCACCAGCCGAGAGCTCACGGCTCTGCAGAAATGGCTCATGTTCTTGGCAGCTTCAGTTGTGCTTAAGCCAAAAGCTAGCCCCCGATAGCTTCTCTATTTGGTCAAGCCATGTCCCATAGAACATCTCAAAAATGAGTCTACTCCTTCTCACATGTAATAACCTTTCAAATTCTTTTATTTATATATATGTGTGTGTATCACATTTTTTTAAATCCATTCATCTGTCAGTGGACACTTGGGTTGATTCTATCTTTTGGCTATTGTGACTTAATTTGAGGCCAAACATATGGTCTATCCTGGAGAGTGTATCGTGTTCACTTGAGAAGAATGTGCAGTCTGTTCTTGGGTAGAGTGTGCTGTGCATGTCTGCTAGATCTAGTTGTTTGATTGTGTTGTGTGATTCAAGTCCTCTACTTCCTTCCTCCTCTTCTGTCTGGTGGTTCTAGCCATTATTGAGAGTGGCATATTGGAGTCTCCACCCATTACTGTAGAACTGTCTATTTCTCTCTTCAATTGTGTCAGTTTTTCTTTCATATATTTTTCCGACTTTATTGAGGTATAATTGACAAAATTATATATATTCAAGGTGTACAACATGATTTGATATACACACACATTGTGAAATGATTACCACAATCAAGTTCGTTAACACATCCATCAGCTAACATAGTTACCACTTAGCCTTTCAAATTCTTTTTTTTTTTTTAAGGTGCATAAGTGTGGTCTTTATTTTATTTTATTTTATTTTATTTTTTTGGTGTGGAAGATTGGCCTTGAGCTAACATGTGTTGCCAATCTTCCTCTTTTTGCTTGAGGAAGATGGTCCCTGAGCTAACATCCAGGCCAATCTTCCTCTACTTTCTATATGGAATGCTGCCACAGCATGGCTTGATGAGAAGTGTGTAGGTTCACACCCAGGATCTGAGCCTATGAACCCCAGGCCACCAAAGCAGAGCACACGAACTTAACCACTACACCACCAGGCCAGCCTCTCAAATTCTTAAAGATGTTCTTTCTTCCCCCAAATCTATGCTTATTCAAGCTAAGTACTCACATGGTGTCTTCCAAAACCTCTGCCTTGCTTACCTTTCTTGTCACTGCCCTTCCTAAAGTGAGGTTCTCAGAACGGAGCACAATATTAATTTAGCAAACAGAACATTTATATGTGCCAAGCATTATTCTGAATGCTCTAAATACTAACTCATTTAACCCTCATAGTTACCCTTCACAGTAGTTACCCACATCTTACAACTGAGGAAACTGAGGCACAAAGAAGGTACCTTGCCCAAGATTACATTTTCTAGTAATCGCAAGTATGGTCTGACCAACTCAGTGCAGTAATACGATTGTCTGCAAAAGCCAAGTGTAAATTAATGTAACTTTAAATTTGCCTTTTTTGGATGGGGGCAGCTACTTAGAGTATCATCAAGTTTCTTGTCTTTTTCTGTCGTCGTCAAATCAGGTCTCACATTTAGTATTCATACAGTTGTTTTTAAGTTAATGTACTCCTTAAAGTTTTTTCCTGTTTAAACTTAAACTTATTAGTTTTTATTATTCTTTCTACCCTGACTAAGATATTTTAAATATTAATTATACTCTCTAGTAAATTAATTATCCATCAGCACATTAAGTCATCTGTGTGATTAGGTATGTTAAATATGTTTTCCATGTCTCCATCCAAATTTGGTAATAAATTAGCTTGGATAGGAACAAGTGGCATGCCATTAGAGATGTCTGTTCGGGTTGACATTGTTCCAATAGCAAGTATTCTTTAGGTATGGTTGCTCAGCTAACTAAAAACCCATTAATTTTTCTGTCGTCCAGTTCACTCTTTAATCTTCTTTACACAAATATCTTGAAACATCTAATCAAAATGTTGTGCTGAGAGGGAGTTTGGTATAATGAATTGAGTCTAAGAACTTGGGTTCGAATTCTGGCTTCAGTCTTTACTTAAGCGGGGTGACTTCAGCAAATCACTTAATCTCTCTGACCTTCAGAGTCCTAATCTATGGGGCCAGCCCAGTGGCGTAGTGGTTAAGTTTGCCTGCTCCACTTCAGTGGCTGGGGTTCGCAGGTTTGGATCCCAGGCGTGGACCTACACACTGCTCATCAAGCCATGCTGTGGTGGCATCCCACATACAAAATAGAGGAAGATTGGCAATAGATGTTAGCTCAAGGCCAATCTTCCTCACCAAAAAATAAATAAATAAAAAATAAAAAGAGGCAAATACCACTACCACCTCCCATAATATTGCTCCCTCTGTATCATTTATATACCACTGGATGTTTCTCTTATTGTATATCACATAGAACACTTTGTTCATCTTCGTGACCAACACTTAGCAAGGCAGATGGTATGTAGAAGGCCTTCAAATGTCTGTTAGGTTAGATTCAACCTCAGTTCTTGTGATAAAATAAAACTATTATAAAAACCTTAAAATATGCACGTAATAACTGTTATGATTAGGAGTTGTTGATTGAGAGGAAATAATGTTAGTTTGACACAACCTGGTTTTGGTGAATCTGTGTATCTACCCCCTTGCTAAGGGTTTATAAACTGTTTAGTAATCCTTCTAGGCTTTTACATGAGATTGATGGAAATTACTAGTCTGTCGTTTAAAATTCAGTTGTTGCCTACTTGGTAAAGTTAAGGCTACATCTGCCTTTTTCCAGGCTGCTGTTCTCCATAGATTTTTTCCAAATTATCAAAAGTAATTCTGCAGTTATATTTGCAAATTCTTTCAAAGTCTCAAATCTAAGGGCTTAATTATGTACCACTTGGCATTCTCTCATCACTGCCAATTTGAGCTTCTCTTCAGCCTTAATGCTGATCATTATGCCCCTTCAAGTTTGAAGATCAAAGTGGTAACTTAACCAAAGTTTGGTGGCATGAGTGAATGGATCCAACCTGAGTACGTGAATATGTGACTTTGTACCACTTACCAGTCTGTATATGTTGTCTGTCTCCTTGTCCACCACCAGCAGTGAGGTCTGCTCCCCACCCTTTCTGATCATCTCCACCACGCTGTCATGATCCAGGGACTCCACAGACTCGCCATTGACAGCAACTACCAGGTCATTGTGCTTCAAGCCAGCCTCCTCTGCTGGACTTCCGGAATCTATATCCTTGATGATTTGACCTACCCACCCCCGCCAAAAAATAAATAAAATTATCAGAAAGCCCCCTAAAAAAACAAACTGGGATTTCTGGTGGAGTCAAGACCCTGACACAATAGATATAAAAGGCATGCTGAGCACAGCTGCTGTCCCTCCTCCTGGCATCCCAGCCTATAAATATCCTACCCTGCCTTTTTCCCTGCTCAGAACTCACTTCGGGAATAAATCCAACTGTTAACAATAAAAGAGTCTTTCAAAAAGGATCATGTTGATACTAAAGGTATCTGCCAATTCGATCTCGACAAATAAGCATGCTAAGCATTAAAGGTCAGCAAGTTCCCAGGAAGTCAGTGGGCATACTTGTATCTGTACATCTTATCTAGAAGCTAAGCCATAAAAAACGGGGAAGGGAAGAATGAAGAACAAAACCGAAGAATTCAGACCCTAGGGAACCCGCACTGGTATTGTAGCAATTGGTTTTGTTCAATTATGAATATGTTTATGTATGCGTGCCTCAAGGATATGTCTTTGGCCTTCTTTTCCTGACTTAACCTACCTTCACCAGATGCCTCCAGATCTCTCATGCTTTTTTTGTCCCTCACACTGTTTTAACAAGCTCCAGTTTCACTTTTCTAGCTAGCTGCTGGACACCTCCAACCGGATATCACATAGGTCCCTCAAATGTAATGTATTCAAACCAAAAGTCATCTTTGCCCATCTCCCGCATCCCAAGCCTCTCCTCTTAGTCACTTGTTATTGGAGTGCTGTCTCTCCCCTCAGTGAGTGACACTTAGCAACTGAGTCGTCCTCAGCATCCATTCCCCATATCTAATCAACTAAGTCCTTCGATGCTGCCTTGATATTTGACACATCTCCTTTTCTCTAGTCCCACCTTTCCTTTACCCTAAATGCAGTTTGTATTAGTTCCTGCCTAGAATTCTACCTAAACTACTACACCACCTTCCCAGTTGCTCTCCTTGTCCCTAATCCTCGCCTTCTCCAATACAGATCCGCCTTCAGATTCATCTGGACGCAGTGTCTGACCAAGTCCCTCCCCAGTGCGACAGCATGAGCATGGGTTTTGGAACTAAACAGACCTGAGTTTGACCCCAGTTATGCCACAGCTGTCTGACCTTATGTAATTACTGTGTCTTCTCCAATCCCTCAATTTCAGCAATTCTTCTTCCAGAATTATGAGGAGTAATTGAGATGTGTAAAGCACCCGAAGACACTGTAGGCTTAATTTTTTCTTCTCTCTCACACTGCTCCAAAAGCTTTTTAACTCTGCATTGGCTATAGAACTAAGTCCAAACTCCCTAACCTGGCATTAAAGGCCCTTCATCATTTCTTTCCAATCCACCTTTCTAACTGGGTGTCCTTGTGCTACACATTAGACACTGATCAAACTGTGTCTGTGTTTCCTGCTTTGGTTGCACAAATCCTATCTTCCTGGGATGGCCTTCCTTGTGCCCACTCCATCTACTTGTCCAAATTCTATTCATATGATAAAGCCTGAACTCAAGTGCCCCCTCCACTATGAGGCCTTCCAGTTCCTTTTTAGTGAGAAAAGCTTGCTCCAACCTTGAATTCCCACAGGACTCATCTACCCCTGTATTAAGGTGCTTCTCACCATCTACCTTCAGTTATGGACATAATGTGACTTAGCTCCTTTACTAGATGGGGGGCTCCTTGATTGAAGAATTCCTGTCTGATTCACTTGATATTCTCAAAGGCCCCGAGGATGTTTTTACATAATATGAACCAAGTTAGTATTTGATGAATTAATGTGAACATATATAATGAAAAGAAAATAGCAACTTCCGGGTAAATAACAGTTTGCATGGCCTGAAGCTACATTCTTTTATATATTCATCTTCTCTAGGAGGACCTTGGTTCTTTCCTTGTTGAGTTATAAGGAATCAGAAAGACCTCTGAGTCTGTTTGAGTCCCAGATCCAACCCACACCTCCGCCTCGGATCTAGTGGTGTGCTGAGCTGGCTCCTTCTAGTTAATGAGAACCAATTCTGTGCAGTGCTTACAGATTTGCATTCTGTGACATCATGTTGTTAGCTTGAAATCAAACATGGTGAGAGTATTTATACCACAAAAGTCAACAGATGCCAAAAATTAGGGCTGTTTTCTTTTTTCCAGAGATCCAATTTTCCAGCATACTACTGCCCAGATCCCAAATTCTGCCTTATCATTCTGCTCTGGAAACCTTGGGATGCCCATCATCAGGCCCCATGTGACATGGAAACTGACCCAGCTGTGCTTCCTAGATGCTTACTATGCCCCTCATGCATCTGTTGCAGAGTTGGGGGATCTAATGGAACTCAAGCCAGACTAGGATGAAGAACTAGATGGTCACGCTGCCAAGTTCTCTGCTCTCCAGTGCCTTACCTTTCTGTTCTGCGCCTGCCCTCAGATAGAAACCATAGCCATTGCTTCCCTTCTTCATCTCCACAACCCGGGGCTGGTGTGGTAGCAATTTCAAACTGGCTGTTTCTCTCTTGAATTTTATCTTCTGCTCATTATGGCGCTTGTCAGTTTCTTTGTCCACCAGCAGGAACATGACACGGCTTCCTGACTTCTTCACCTGCAACAGCACACACAGGTGAAGACCAACATAGTCTCCAAGAATGATGCTGGGAAATAGAAGAGTTTCTATATAGAGGCACAGTATCTAGATTCAACAGCAAATATGGGATGTAAGGCCGGAGTTTAAGCTGTTACACGATCTCCTACCACCTCACTGGTATTTATCTACCTGCACTTCCACAGTTATTGTTTTCCCTTTGTGAAGTATGACCTCACCCACACAGAGGCTAACTGAACCCAAATGAGAGCTGGAGTCTAGAAAACCCAGAAAGGTACTTAGGTGAAGGCTCGAAAAGGAGTTTGGAAAAGAAAAGAACATAAAGGTCTACTTGGAAAGATCATTCTACCAAGAGAAGATAAGGTTGGTCACTTTTCAAGGTTCCATATGACCTCAAAGGAAAACCTCAGAGAATTTTCCGTGTGTCGTGCAACCATGTAGGACATCAGATTTGAGGTACAGGCCTTCCAGTACTCCCCATGTGTGGTTCTATATTCACTGCCACATTGGTTATCTTCCGGCTTGTATTTAAAACATTTTAGTAACAGTGGCTCAACAGTGAACTTCATATAAATTCAGAGGGGTCTCCCAATCAAACATAAATAAGATCCAAAAGATAAAGTTAATGGGTGTTGCCTGGTGGCATAGTAGTTAAGTTAGTATGCTCTGCTTCTGACGGCCTGGGGTTTGCAGGTTCGCATCTCGGGTGTGGACCTACACACTGCTCATCAAGCCGTGTGGCGGCGTCCCACATACGAAAAATAGAGGAAGATTGGCACAGATGTTAGCTCAGGGCCAATCTTCCTCACCAAAGGAAAAAAAAAAAAGATAGTTCTTTAGAACACTTCTTCAAGATAATGTGAAACTAGCAAAGGCCTTACTCCAAAACCCTATGGTAACACTGCTTACATGACTAGTGAGTCTGTTCGCTCTTAATACAAAGGAGCAACTTACCACTTTTATATTCCTGCCATCAGAAACTACCACTCCTGTCTTCCTCTCACTTCCATTAAGAGTAGAGTGAAAGTAAGGTAAGAAAAGCACCCCTTTGGGATATACCTTTTCAACCACTTCCTCATGACTGGCATCTTCTACATTCTCTCCATTCACTTCAATCAAGTGATCATCATCCAGGACACCAGCTTTCATAGCCACACTTTGAGGTATAATATCAGTCATATACACTCCCTTTTTACCTGAAAGAGAGCCAGAGGTGGACAAGTGTTTCAACTCCATTACACAGGAAGTCCAACAGTAAAGGGTTTTCTCCCAATAATGTAAAATTAGAATTTCCAATTTTAGGGGTAACTCAAACAGACTTTGGCTTCTGATCTAGAACAACAATTTTAGCTTCTAGCACAAAGTTTGACAGCCATTACTCAGTTGGTTTTTGTTGATTTGAATAGAATTTCTGAGCCCAACTAAATTCAAGGAAGGAATCTCAGGTGGCACTGGCCTCTTGAACCAGAAAGCACCCAACTCTGCTCGTGCTGCGTCACCCTGTTAGTCTCCCTTCCTTTCTTTGTAGAGTTAGGAGGCATCCACTCCATCCTGTCTTTAATTGGTACTATCACCACCCCTCACACACCGATGGAGTCAATAAATCTCACCGATGGAGGCTAACGAGGACAGAGGCACAGGAGGGAGATGAAAGCATACACACTTACGATCAGTCTGGGGTGGGCTTGTGCTGGTGTAGGTGGCATGATTTAGGTGCTTCTTAAAGAAATGCTGTCAATTCTTGCAAGATATTAATATTTCAGTCTAGCAAAGGGCTGCTGTATAGTGACTAGATAAATCATTTGTAAGGAATAACAGTAACTTAAACTCTGCTTTCTTAAACATTTAACATTTCTCCTGTTACTTTGCTATATAATTTTCATGAAGGAAACATTTTCTTCATAAAGCTAACCTAAACCATTCACATGTACAGTAGCACAAGACCAAATGAATAGAATCTGAATTACTTTCTTTTTTTACCATTTTACTGATAACGGCCTTCTCAGAAATGCCAAGCTTCCTTTGACCATCTACGTCATTGTATTTGATAACTGACAAACTTGAGAAATACTTTTTATAGCTAGTTTACATCTCTTGCTACAGGTTAAATGAGCCTTGGAAACAATTTTATGTTTTCCAATGGTCTGCTCTTTATCACTTAACCAAATTATGACCTACCCCCAGTGCCTCTCCAGTACCAGAAAGAACACGGGAGGGGCAACATTGGAGGTAGAACCAGCAGACTAACACAGCTTCCGTGGTTCCAGCATCGGTCCCAGAGAAACCATTACAGAACCGTGGTCAACTGAGCACAAGTCAGCCTGCACCTCTGAAATTCTACAAACAGAACTTCGTCTTTCTGGTGGGGTCGGGGTTTTTCAAATCACTATGTACCTCTCAGCTGGAGGTCAGAACAGTTAAGGCTTGGCCACAGCTGAGAATACTATTTAAATGTCAAGAGGGTGGGGAGTTTTACAGCGTCCTCAGCAACTATGACAGTGTCCGACACATCAGTAGGTGCTCAAGAATTTGTTAAATAAATGAATGGCACCTGAGTACTCTGAGAGATGAAAAGAGATATCCTTCTTACTCAAAGTAGCTATTATGAAGAGCCTCCTTTTTCTCACCCCTTATTCCTCAAGATCCCGTCCACCCTCACCTTAAGGAAGCTACAAAAGAATAACAAAGAAGCATCAACCCTCTAACCATCTGGCCTCAAAGGCTCAGCCTAACAAACACTGGCGGACAGGAATGTCCAGTGCCCCACATGCCCATGCTGCTGTCCTATGTCCTGATTCCCGGTTACACAATTGTGCAGGGCCAGGGAGGCAGGGAGAGAGAAAGAAGCTGCTGTTGGATATCCATAGCAACTGAAAAGTTAGTCAAAGAAGACATTAACCGATAACAATATCTTTCTTCTGGAAAGCTGGTTGTCCATACCCCACCCTCAAGCTCACCTTGGACAGTTTTCAGAGAGAAGCCATAGCTGCTCCCCTCCTTCACCAGGTAGCAGAGCCGTGGCTGGGTCCAAGTCTGTGCTTCTCCATTCATCACAGGGGGCAGTTTCTTATCATTCAAACTTGGTTCCTTCTGACTTTGACCCAACTCTTTCAAGTCTACCTGTTTTTTCATGGCTTTCTCGTAGGAATCCCCATCTAGAACTAGTAAAGTCACTGAATTCCCACTCTTTCTGACCAGATCCACAACCTAGGAGGAAGAAAGAAAAAGGTAACTTTAGCCAATAACCCTCTATCAACCACCATAGGGGATGTTCATTATCTGGCTCTGGAGATTCTCATAGCTGACGGCCGACATGCAAATAGTCAGCAGATAGTGCCCCAGCCATCTCTGCCCCAATCCTCCCGATATCTAGGTGCAGATTAGTCTGGGCCCCTAGCACTGTTGGAACCTAGAGCATGGCCCAACCCCAGTTCAGGGGACCCATAAAAGGACTTGTCCCTTCTAGGGATGACTGCTGCCCTCCAGGACAACAGGTCCTCCTGGGTCTATGGAGAAGGCATGGTGTAGTGAAAAGAACACCCACTCGGAGGCAAGCAGAGTTGGCATAAGGTCAGACACTCCCATATGTTCACTGCATGAACTGTTAGCAAGCAATGTTATCTGAGCCTCCATCTCCTCACCTATAAGATGGTAATATATACCTCATGGGCTGTGATGAGGATTTAACAAAATAATGACTATGAAATTGCCTAGCATAGTCTCATAGCAAACATGCAATGCATATTAGAGCTGACACCATTCAAATCTGGGAATAATTTTACAGTTCTTGGTTAGTTGTAGGAAACTTGATTAGCCAGCAGAAAGTACAGCTATAAATATGTCCTGCCTTGCCAGTGGCAGCCAGAAAAGCTCCAATGACCCCAAAAGCTATAATCAGCAGAGATGTAGGGGCTAAAGAGATATTGGAAGAAGAATCTCAAATGTCCCATCCACCTGCATATGCTCTTCCTTGTCCACAAAGATGCCATTGATCCTAAGAACTCTGTCTCCATCCTGGAGGCCAGCCTTCTCTGCCGGGCTACCCTTCTCAATCACCCGAACCAGGTGGCCATCAGTGTCCTTCTCAATTCGCAGGAAGAAGCCATAGCTTTGTCCTTCTTGTTTGGACAGCGTACATTCTCGGGGGTTGAAAGTGGAGGCCATTTCTGTGATGAAAAACAAGTGGATAAACCTGTGGGAAAGGAAATCTAATTGGAGTGAGAACGCTGTCCTCCATCTCCTGTAATTCTATTCTTCCAGTCACACCAAATCTAGACCTGTGGGTGGCAACATTGGGGTGTAGGAGGCCACCTCCCAGTGGCCCACTTGCTGAGATTTCCAAATCTATTTCACCAACAATGACTTTTTTACTTGAGTTTCAGACTCATGTACTCAGCTGGGTACTGCACACGGATGCTTCAACTTCAGTAGCTTCAAAACCAAATTTCTCTTTGTCCCTTGACCTAAAGAAATTAGGTCCAAATACATGACCTAAAAATTTTAATAAAATACAGGTCCACTTTCATTCAAATATTTGGAGAGCCTGCCAAGTTTTAGGCACTGAGGATAAATCTGTGGACAAGACAGACCCATACTTTGCCTCTCATATCAGGGGGAACATATTTTTACAATAACATGTGGTGAGTGATCTGCAGGGAAGAATAGAGTGATAAGGGAGACTATAACAAGGGTCTGGGGAGTAGGGGATGGGGTGGGAAAAATTAAGAATGGCTTCCTGGAGGAATGACTTTCCCAAGACCTGAAGGATTAGTAAGAGTCAGGTGAGGTAGGACAGGATAAGGAAGACCTCAAACAATTAAAAACAGAGAAATCAGGCCTCGCAACTGGCCCAATACATTGGAGATGTGATAGAAAAGTGACTTTCCAGGACGCTGAAGTTCTAGTCAGAGCTAAGCAGGGATGCAGGATAGAGACAGGATTCTGTGGCCAACTCAGCTCCTCCCTCCCGAAGCAGCTTCTGTTTCCATCCATCCTGCCTCTCCTGTTGCCCCACTGCAGGAGCAACATCCTGGGCCACAGGAGGAGGGCAGGAAGTGTGAAAACCAACAGCTGGGACTTCGGCACCCAGTTATTAAGAGGAAGACTCTTGTTAGTGTCCCCAACCCCTCCTGGCTTAAGCTTTTGCTTTCATAGGAGAATAAGAATGGAGGCCAGAACTGCTGATGTAAGGCTGAGGCCCAAGAGCAGAAGACTGGACACGGCTGGTTAAACTGTCTGCAGGGCAAGCCCTTGTCACAGTTCCCTGCCAGTAAATCAGAGAATAAACCGTCTGTCCCTTCCCTCCTGGAGGAACAGGAACAGATGACCACACACGATATGGGGGTGGAGGGTGGAGCAGAGACAATAAAGTGCTCCAGGCTCCCTAGAAGCCATGCCATCGTGATTCGAGATAGCCATCTCTGACCTTCATGCCCAGAGAGACGTCCGGTACCAACCGGGCAGGAAGCCTCCCACTGCCTGATGACTTGGCCTTTTCATGTCTTAGCAGAGTGTGGCAACCACAACACCAGCGGCATGAATGACTAAGCAGCTAAGAAAACAAGAAACAAATAGACAACCTTTCAAGTGACTTCTTACCAACGGCCCAGTGCCTGAGCCCTCCCTACTGAGTATCAAGGGATGAAAAAAGTGAAGCCACAATCACTGTGGTCATTACCCACACCAGGGAGAGTTTAGCAGCTCTGCCATATCATAACCAACCGCCAGGAAGATGCCACTTTGGGAGGAGAGGGGGAAAGCAGGGAGTTAGCGGAGAAGAGGGCATCACCGGAGTGGGGTTTTCCCACATGCAGGGACCTGTGTGTGGCCCCTCTGACTCCTTGACCTTTTCCTTCTCTTTTAGCTGATCTTCTAGCTTGCAGACATCAGTTCTTTTTCCAGCTTGAATCCACATCTCCGTGCAAACTTACCTCCAGGTCCCTATCGGCTCTCAATTTCATAGGTCTGAAAAGTGTTGAAGGAAAAATTATAAACCTCATCCAAATCCTACAAAATTCTAAACATGTTCTTACGATCAAAATAAAGACCATTAGCAGCTATGTTTTCATCAAGAGATGAGGCTGTTTGTGAGCAGCACATGAATGCTTATTTCTAAGGCATCCACCCCTAAAATTCAGCGATCTTGCACCCTGTGGTGTCAGCCACGGGATCTTAATCTGTTTCTCTGTAGGGAGAGGATAGAAAGTGAAACCTCCTTGTTAGTAGAACTAGTCTCATGTGTGGGGAGGAGGGAAGAGGTAAAGGTTTCCTGTGTCTCAATAGAGACCCCAAAGCCTATATATACACAAGAAAACACAAATCACTATTTCTGGGCAAAATCTCAAGTTGTTTTTTTGTTTGTTTAAAGTTTTCAAACAGCCTGATGGTAATCACGTAGATCTGTACTGGTATCTTTGAAGCCTCTGGCACTCAAGGTCAGAGTTTCTTTTCACGTCTATGGTTGAAGCCCAGAGGTTTAGAGCCAGTTCACACTGATAGAAATACTGATAGAAATGGCCTGGTCGCATAGTGGTTAACTTTGCGTGCTCTGCTTTGGTGGCCCAGGATTCCCTGGTTCTTATCCCAGGTGTGGACCTACGCACTGCTTATCAAGCCATGCTGTGGCAGGCGTCCAATGTATAAAGCAGAGGAAGATAGACAGGGATGTTAGCTCAGGGCCAATCTTCCTCAGCAAAAAGAAGAGGATTGGTGGTGGATGTTAGCTCAGAGCTAATCTTCCTCAAAAAAAGAAAGAAAGAAAGAAATGCTACCGTGCTGGTTGGGAAATAGCTACTGTTCCTCCTGCCACCACATCTGCCCTCTCCACAATTCAGCTACTAAAGGATTAATGCTGGTGTCCATCAATTGGTCAGTGCCCATGCCAAACTGATGAAATATTTAACACCTTCAACTGTACCATTGGAGAAAGCTGATCGAAACCCCAAAACCCTGGCCTTACATGGGACCCTTGGGGCTCTAAAATTATTTGTTTCCTCTGCCATCTGCTGAGAGACAATTCAACCTGGAGTCAAGAGGGCTGGGCTCTGGTCCAGCTTCAGTCATTGGGTCTGTCTAGTCCACATCCTGGTGTTTTACTGACCCCTTAATCAGGACTGACATCAGTCACTAGCAAGACTCTGTCACTGCTCCATAGTGAGGATGCCTGGAACTCCAGAACACAGGGCCCAACTAGGACGGATCTTTGTATTTAAGGATGCTGTTTCCTGTTTCTTCAGCCCCCACCCCGATCTTCTGCTTCCTGAGAAAATCTGGAGATTGGACCCCTATGGTGGATAGATATAGCTAGTGAAGGCCTACAGATTTCTATAAAATCATATCAGCAATCATCCGAAGTTAGGGCCCATCAAATCTATAGCAGGCTTTACTCCCCAGTTCAAACAGCCAAAATAAAATACTGGAAACGAAAGAAAGCTATAACCATTTCTGAGCTCTAGGAAAAAAAATCCAATTCGTGGCAACAAAGTTGCTTGTCTGTGGGAAAGAGAACAAAGCACTGGCTGGTGGACAGGAAAGATTCAGGGGTGAGAGTCAAAGATTATTTTTAACCAATCTTAATTACAGTCACGTGCTGCATACGACACTTTGGTCAACGATGGGCCACAAGTACAACAGTGGTCCCATAAGATTACAATGGAGCTGAAAAATTCCTATCACCTAGTAATGTTACAGCCCTAATAACATCACAGTGCAACACACTGCTCACGTGTTTGTGGTGATGCTTGTGTAAACAAACCTTCAGGTCCTTCAGGAGGTATTCCAGAAGAAGGCATTGTTATCACAGGAGATGATAATTCCATGCATGTTATTGCCACTGGAGACCTTCCAGAGGGAGGAGATGCAGTGGCGGAAGACAGGGATGGTGATAACCATCCTAACCCTGTGTGGGCCTAGGTTAATGTGTGTTTGTGCCTTAGTTTTCAACAAAGTTTAAAAGATTAAAAAAATTAAAAATTTTAAAAATAGAAAAAAGCTTATAGAATAAGGATAGAAAGAAAGAAAATATTTTTGTACAGCTGTACAACAGTACAGCTGTTTGCGTTTTAAACTGTGTTATTACGAAAGAGTCAAAAAGTTTTAAAAAATTAAAATTTATAAAGTAAAAAGTTATAGTAAGCTAAGGTTAATTTATTATTGAAGAAAGAAAACTAGTTTTATAAGTTTCGTGTAGCCTGAGCGTACAGTGTGCAGAGTCCACGGCAGTGCACGGTGACGTCCCAGGCCTTCACATTCACTCACCCTCACTCACTGCCTCTCCCAGAGCAGCTCCCGCTCCCGCAAGCTCCATGCCGGGTAAGTGCCCTGTACAGTGTACCAGTTTTTATCTTTTATACCATATTTTTACTGTACCTTTTCTATGCTTAGATATGTTTAGATATACAAATACCATTGTGTTACAATTGCCTACAGTATTCAGTAGAGTAACAAGTTTTAGCCAGAAGCAACAGGCTATCCCATGTAGCCTAGGTGTGTAGCAGGCTGCACCATCTAGGTTTGTGTAAGTGCGCTCTATGATGCTCACACAACAACGAAATCGCCTATCGATGCATTTCGCAGAATATCCCCATCGCCAAGCGATGTATGACTGTACTAATCATAAACTTAGACCCCACCTTCTTCCTGAAGGATTAGATTATTGCTTCCTGGAGAGAGAATAACATGCCCATGGTCAAGAAGAAAAACTAGGCACATTTTAGAAGTTAAGAAGGCAAGGCAATGACAACAAAGGAGGGTAGGTAGGACCTCTGGATGTGGCCAGAGAAGAACTGAAGCCCCTGGGCTGTTTTCCACAGGAAAGCACTAGCTGGTGGGACCCAGGGGACTCCTCTGAGCCCAAGGCAGACCAAGGTTTATGGGCTCCCAGGTAGCCATCAACATGGGCCCATACATGACTCTGAGTCAACACCCTCCCTCACCAGCAGCTCTCCAAAGAGCCAGAAGTCCGAACCGAGAGCTGCTCCTACGGGGATCATAACCACGTAAGTGAGACCCAAACAACCAGAAGGTTCAGCTGAGTTGGCAGAGGCCAAGAGGAAGTCTCATTTCCCCTCAGTTTGTGTGTTTGGGACTGCAGGAGTTTCATCAACAGGGCCAGCTGGGGAAAGAGCGACACTCCATTTCAGTTGACCCTGATGTCACTAGGGCTTGTGGTGAAGCGTGCCTGCCCTGTCACCCTGCACGTCAGAAAGGCCTCTATTCGTAGACAATTTCTATATGTGGAAATGTCCAATTTAGAATACCAGGGGCATGAATGTTCACAAGCCTACCCAGTGTAGGGGACAGGAGCAGGAGGGAAGGGATCCTAAAACCACTTAGCTCATCAAACACCCATGATCTCCTGAGAAATATTTGACAGTCTCAAGGTCAGTGACATCCTGACAAGGACACAAAGCATTTCCCAATTCAAAAGTGAACGTGGGGGGCCAACCCGGTGGCGCAGAGGTTAAGTGCGCACATTCCACTTCGGCGGCCCAGGGTTCGCAGGTTCGGATCCTGGGTGAGGACATGGCACCACTTGGCACACCATGCTGTGTCAGGCGTCCCACGTACAAAGTAGAGGAAGATGGACATGGATGTTAGCTCAGGGCCAGTCTTCTTCAGCAAAAAGAGGAGGATTGGCAGCCGATGTTAGCTCAGGGCTAATCTTCCTCAAAAAAAAAAAGTGAACATGGGATTCTCTGAAATATTTCCTGCTCTAAAACAGAGTTGTCTAACTCCTGTAAGCTTCCAAGTATTCCTTTGTAAAGGAATCCTGAAACTGCTATTCTGAAATTGCTATAGACCAGATAAAACACAAGTCAGGGGAAAGCAAATTCTTCCCGAGGAACTGTCATTTCTCTTGCTTCCTCAGAAGTAAAGCCAGCAAGAATTATAGGATCTTCACACATCTCCTCAATCCTGGGAGTGGTCCAGCCATGCCCAAAGGCACCAGCTGGTTTCATCTGAGTGAGCAGATACGCTTAGTGGAAATAGTGTAAGTCTCTAGGCCATCAGGTGATGCCAGCAATAATTAATCATGTTACCTTCTGAAAACTCGCTATGTGTCAGGCGTGATATATGATCTCATTGAATCCTCACAACCACCTTACAAGTCTGATTCTCAATCCTAGCTGGCCCTCAGAATCACCTATAGATATTTATAAAAACAGATACTTGAGGGGCCAGCCCGGTGGCACAGCGGTTAAGTGCGCACGTTCTGCTTTGGCGGCGCGGCGTTCACGGTTCAGGTCCCATGTGTGGACAAGGCACCATTTGGCAAGCCATGCTGTGGCAGGCGTCCCACATAGGAAGTAGAAGAAGATTGGCACAGATGTGAGCTCAGGGTCAGTCTTCCTCAGCAAAAAGAGGAGGATTGGCAGCAGATGTTAGCTCAGGGCTAATCTTCCTCCAAAAAAAAAAAAATAGATGCTTGAGCTCCACCTCAGATCTACTGACTCAGAATCTCCAGGCTTGAAACTTGAACATGAACATTTTTAGAATCTCCATCAGTTTAAGAAAGTGGGGCTTAAAGCCACCCTTTGCTGCTCCTCACTCCCCATCTGTCCCCTCAGTCTTGGGATAACACCCTCTGGGTCAGAGAAGAATGTCAAGGTTGGGTGAACTACTAACAGCCAACCTGAGCTCACCTTTCCTCAACTTGAGAAACCAAAGAGGCAGCCTAGTTAGGACAGGCCCTTGGTCACCTATGCAGTCTTCAGGATCCAGCTCTGCCCACGATCAGTGTCTCAGCCAACAGTATAGGAGTGTGTAGCAACCTAAAATCTGGGCCTTGTGCCTTCCTCCCCAAGTTCTAGCGCTGAGCCAGGCAAACCAAGAATCAAGCAGATGGAAACAACTTTTAACAGCTCCCATGGCTCTTTATCCTGTGAATTAAGTCTGAGGGGCCGCTTCCCACCCCCGAGACCTAACTGCCTTAAGAGCTGAGGCCATTCTTCCTCCCTCACCACCTTGTGGCTGGCGTCCGAAGCCGCATTCACATCTGGAGCCCTACCAGTCATCCTGCAAGCCCCTAAGTAAGAATGGTGTTTGCCAGCTCTGCTTCATAATTTCTGGCTCCCTACCAACCTCTTTCCTCCTCAAACAATTCACTTCTTCAATTAGCACACTGGAACAGGTGAAGTCTGTTTAGCATCATGAACATATTACCCCAAACCTGATTTCATTTGTTCATGCCACAAATGTTTGCCTAACAGTTACATGAAAAACATGAAGTGGTTTACGGCATAAAGTAAAACACCTTTCTTCTCAAGAGAATTTATAGTTAAATAGGGGTGAAGAAAAAGTTTTAGTACCAAAATAGCTACCACGCCAAGCAGAGTGTAAATGCCGTAAGTCCTACAACATACGACAAGGGAAGCTTCACAAATTAGGTGGGATTTGATTTAGACCTTGATGACAGACGAGTAGGATTTCAGCAGGAACAGAAGTAGGAAGAGAATATTTTAGACACAGAATAGTGTGGACACCAGGCATGGAAGTGCGAAAGTTCTTGGGTATGGTCCAGGAAGAGCTAAAAACCCAATGTGACTAAAGAACACCCAACAGAAAGGAGCTCATGGGTAACCAACTAGACGGTAAAGGCCTTGAATATCAGCCCAAGGGATCTGGACTTAGTTTGGTGGTCAGTTGGCACCACTCAAGGCTTTTAAGCAGAAGAAAGACACAATCAGAGTTGGGCTCCAAGAATGGTAGATGGAATGGGCTGGAGCACAGACACACTGGAGGAAGGCCAGGTAAGAGGCTGTTATAATAATCCTACTCACACACAAGAAAGGGCCTGACGAGTGTGATAGCCATGAGGATAGAATAGAGGTGACAGAGGTGGAGGAACTAGAGAGAGGACTAAGTAAAAGATTGCATTAACTCTCTAATCCCATTTCCTCAGATTTCTCAAGGCAGAGATGGCCTCAGACAGGACAGGTGCAACAACACAGATGACCACAATATTTCTTTATACTGACCGTGGCTACTGTCCAAGAGATACAACAGGTCCGCAGCCTCCAAGCAGTGGCAGAGCGCACAGGCACCTGTTACTCTCCTTAATTACTGCTGACTTCATTCACACGTAATTTTGTGGTGGGTTCATGGTCATGAGGAAGGGACCACTGTTGCACAGAGCGGTGCATGCACGGTTAAGTCTTCTGAGGCCGCAGCTCAATCTGAACACAGCTGTGCTTTTGGTTCCTCTCGGTTCTGAGTTGCAAGAAGACTCTAATTCTGTCATCATCTTTACATTCTGTCTGCTTCTCCATAAGGGCGAGTTGTACACCTCCCCGGGATTTATTGCCTTAGCTCTGTTTTTGCCACTAACCACCCTTGATACCTTTCCTACTTCAACCGCTAGACTCTCCTTCTGTTATGGACTGGATTGTGTCTGTCCCAAAATTCATATGTTGAAGCTTTAATCACCAGTGTGACTGTATTTGGACATAGGGCCTTATAAAGAGATAATTAAAATTAAATAAGGTCATAAGGGCATAAGGGCTCTAATCCTCCCTTTATAAGAAGAGGAGGAGACACCAAGAGTGCATGTGCACAGAGAAAAGGCTGTATGAAGACACAGCAAGAAAGCGGCCATCTGCAAGCCAAAGAGAGACCTCAGGAGAAACCAAACCTGCTGACACCTTAATCTTGAACTTCCAGCCTCTAGAACTGTGAAGAAATAAATTTCTGTCGTTTAAGCCACCCAATCTGTAATATTTTGTTATGGCAGCTAGAAGACTAATACATCTTCCGAGTAATGCTGCCCACTTGGGCTGGGTGTTGGAAAGGGAAGGGGTCAAAGAAAACCAAGTTCATGCCTTGGTGACTGGCAGAAAAGCGATATCATTAAAAGATAGTGTAGTCATGAGGAATGAGATGGCAAAGTCAGTTTGAGATGGGTTTAAATGAGAGGACTTGGCAGAACATCCTGCCGGTGGATAGAAGTGTGGGCCTGGCGCTCAGGAGATGATGGACTAGAGTCTGCATGGCCATGCTAGGTGAAGCCCATGAGTGAGAATATGCAAGGAAGAGGGCCAAGGGTAAAGCCGTGGGTAATACCTAAATCTAGGCGACAAGAAGATCAAGCAGAAAAGGAATAATCAGAAGGCCAAGATTTTACACTGTAGTCAAAACTAAAAGAAAGATTTCAAGGTAAGATATTTAAGAATGCCAAATGATGCCAGGAGGTAAAGAGAATAAAAACAGAAAATGCCACTAAGTTTAGAAATGGAAGTCCAGGACAGATAAGGGAGTAAGACACAAGTCAACGGTAAATAACAGAGGCAATGAATACAGATACATCTTGGAACAGATAAATGAGAGAGTTGGGATAGCAGCTTGAGTTACTTTGCTCCATCAAAGTGGAGGCGATGGATGGTTTTATTTTTAATTTTAATAAATTGTCAGCATGTTTGTATATCAAGGGATGATATGGAGAGGGTAGGAAATGGGTATAGCCTTGAGATGGAATACCTCTTCTGCTGGGGCAGGAGAGAAGTGGAAGAAATGAGAGAAAGAGCAAAATAAGATTGCTTACCTCAGCTTCAAACTCTCCTGCAAAGTAGTTGACACAAACCAGGAACTTTGAGAATATGGACCAAAATACCCACTGGGCTCCAACTGAAATCAATGAAGCTGGCCAGGAGAGGACTGTGGATTAGCTGCTATGCAGCACCAGAAGACAGCTGCTATGAGGAAATAATAGCCCGGTGTGCTGGATCTTCTGATTTCTCAAGAGAACCTGGAAATCTAGATTTATGCAAAATGTCCCCATTTAAAAAAACTGACAGCTATTTCAATCTTTCAAGAAACTCCATGTAAACCAAACAGAATTGAGCCCCTGGGCTGGCAGTTTGTAACCTCTGGCAAAAAGGATTTCCGATAGCCATAGCATTGTTTCACTACAATGAGACAACAAGTTGAATAAAAATTTCTAAGAAACGACTTAAGTTAAAAAAATTATATGTATAATATAATCTATATATTATCTATATAATAGAAGTCCTGAATTTGTAGCAGACCAGTCAGCATGATTTCTCCTGGCTTTCTCTCACCATAATGTACATCAAGACTAGAAGGAGAGGGCCAGCCCCGTGGCCAAGTGGTTAGGTTCGCGCTCTCTGCTTCGCCAGCCCAGGGTTTTGCCAGTTTGGATCCTAGGCGCAGACATGGCACCGCTCCTCAGGCCACACTGAGGTGGCATCTCACATACCACAACTAGAGGGACCCACAACTAGAAATACACAACTCTGTACCAGGGGGCTTTGGGGAGAAAAGGGAAAAATAAAGCCTTTAAAAAAAAAAAAAGAATAGAAGGAGAAAGTAGTAACTTTTACCCCAAGTTGGGGGTGACATGTTTAAAAAACAGAAGGCTAGGAGGTGAGGATTTCTGTAGTTGCAATAAGCACAGGGCTGAATGTTAGACCGTGGAGCCAATGTGAATTGGCAGGTAAGAGAAGCCAGAAGGGCAGGATTAGAAAGATGAAATGTGTCAAAGCCTGGATCAATAGGATGAATGGAGAGAGAGAAGAGGAAGAGATGGAAGGAGCAGTTTCAAAAATTAAGGGATTGACATAGGAAAAGTCATCTGAAAAGATCTTTAGAACAGAGTAGTTTCCAGTAATGAAAAGTCTAAAGCAGCCATATAGGTCTGTGGCTGATGTGAAGGGAATTTGTATTTTCATTTCCATCTTCCCCCAGTATTCTAGTCTGGCTACAGTACATTAGAAAGAACAAGGGTTTTAAAGTAAAACACAATTTTAATCCCGGCACCACCATTTGCTAGTTGTGAGAATGTGGGTGACTTCCTTAATTGTGACTGAAGATAGAAGTACACCTAGAGTAGGAAATGCACATGGACACAGTGAAGACTGCCTAAGACAGACATGTGAAGCATCTCAGCACAGCATCCAGAGCAGAGAAGCCCAATCCAGGCACATCATCTGCCCTGTCCTCTGGTGGGAGTCCTGATGCCGCCGGAATCCCACTTTCTGTGAGAACTTTTGAGCAGTGTTCCTGATTTTCTTTTTGTAGCAGACAAGAAGAGATCAAGTGATGGACTAGGGATGGGCAGGCATCCAGATTATCAGGTCAGGGAGTCTCTATCTCCTTACTCCAGACCATCTCTGCAAAGTTAGTTTTAGCTGCTGAAAACTCAGGGCTGAAGATTTTGTTACTCATGAAATAAAGCTCATATAATGAACTCAGATTTTCCTGAACCGAGAAATGCCCTGTAAGTCTGGAAGCCAGGGAATTACAAAAATAGAATCAAATGCCATGTATCAAAGAGGTATAGGATTCCAGGGAACTTTTACAAAACTTTAAGACTAAGCTGGTCAGAAAGCCCCAACACCTGGAGCAGATGAGCTCTAAAGGTGTAAGCACGAGGTATGCCAGCAAAGGGACCTAAGGAACAGACAAGGGTGGAGATGATGGAATGAGGGAAGTATTACCTTATATATATACCTTAAATATCTCACCCAGGTATGGATCATGGTTGGCAGGGAGTAACTGGTGAACAGGCTCACTCACCAGACAGCATCACCGAATTTCCAAAAGATGAAAGAAAGGATGTGGGATACACAGCATTCTACTTGGAGGTGGAAAACAGACGGGGGCTGTCATCAGTGACAGCCAGGTACAATGGCTACCGTCAGGAAAGAAAGAGCCCAGGTACTGTCTTCTTTGCCTATCTCCCAAAGACCAGGATGTAGTAGGATTATTCTATAAATACGGTAATCTACAATCGTTAGTAAAGAGTATTCTGCACCCACCACCACCTTATCTAGTAGTCATTAGGAATCAGTGATGCAGTCGATATCAACTACAAAGAAAACACAGCCTCTCCCAACAAGGTGCTTATGTAACCAACACCTGAGCCGTGAAAAAACTAAGCAGCAAAAACTTAGCAAGACAGCAGGTGAATAATGTTTAACCCTGGTAACTGCAACTATGGAAGGATATTTGATTATATAACCTAAGAGGTAACCATGGAGTAAACATTTCTATTTATTTGAGGCACGAAGGGAAGAGAGGGCAGAAGCTCTCAGGTAATATTCAACCTGAATGTTATTCACTTTGCACTGAACTCCATGCTGGTCTATAACATACTCTGAACCTCAGCAAGCAGAAAGCAATATTTCCGAGAAGTTTGAGCAGGCACATCCACACATCGTGCCCTTGGGAGAAGTGCTGCTCCTCTAGCATTTGCGTGCATCTGTGTAATGAGTAAGACAGATCATTAGACTTTTGTTGGAAAAATATATTTGGTGAAGACTGGTGATGTCAAGTCAGCAACTGAAGACAGACCGAGAATTCCCTACAGCCATCAGCCCTGCCCTGTGCTAAGCGTGTCCGCCTTCTTTCAGAGTCTGCCTCAGAGCCTCAACACACGCCATTTTTTCCAACAGCGTAAAAGAAATCCTCTTGTATCTCAGCTGATATTGACAGATGTTTCGAGCAAGGAAGAGAGAAAGGGCATTCAATTTCATCCTTCTTCAAGAATATTTCACCTTGAGCAGGTCCAATATCTCTGCTGCAGATAGTATATTTAAGGCCACCTGGATTCCTCCTTTGGAAAGCAAGACTTGTGGAAATTCAAACACTCAGGTGTATTAACGTTAAATAATTAGCATCAAAAATAGAAGGATAAACAGGGCCTCAAAATATGTATTTGCTAACTATACTCCCCCACTGTGATCGTACTGTTTGGTCTTAGCCAGCAATAGATTTCAAATGAGGGAAATTAATGAAATGCATTCCACCGAGAATTACATGGAGCAGAGTGATCATAGACCTAGGG
Source organism: Equus quagga (assembly GCF_021613505.1). Taxonomy (NCBI): domain Eukaryota; kingdom Metazoa; phylum Chordata; class Mammalia; order Perissodactyla; family Equidae; genus Equus; species Equus quagga. Next base: position 43,438,621 of record NC_060279.1, on the reverse strand, counting down.
AGTAATCCTGATTTCTCATTTATGATAAAAATGGAATCTGCTTATCTCGAAGTTCATTTGGCCTGCTGGTACTAAATACCGTCCTCCCTACCCCCAGCCACCATGAGCGATACTTTGTCCTATATGGCAGGACTCTGGGCTGGAGTTCAAGGTCTTTCACACTTTGCTTGCTTATCTAAGAGTTCTACAAGTTGGGAGAGAGATGGATCAGTGTTGTGTGGAAACAGATGTTCTCAGAGAAAGAACACCTGTGTGCTGCTGATAGAAATGGTGCCTGAAAATAGCCAAACCATCCTGAAGGTTAGCTGGAACAAGGGAATCCCCCCAAATTGGCAGCCTGTTTTACAAGACCCTTCAAACTTGCATTTCTACCCACTCTCTTCTTCCGTATGTACCAGAGTCCTCCTGTCTCCACTCTTTCCCAGTCTCTGCCTGGAGACAAACATCGATCTTGCTTTCACCACATCAGTCTCTAAAAAATTGTTGAAGAAACAGAATTCCAGACTCCTTGCTCAAGCTTCGATGCTCAGCATATTCCAGCCCTACCTCATTCCCCTTTGCTCCTCAGTAGGCACCAAACAGACCCCTGTGTGCTCACACACCTAGCCTGCCCTTTGCTCAAGCTCTGCCTGGAATACCTTCCTCACTCTGATTACTTATTCATAGTAGGTCCCAAGGAAACATTTTTTCCAAGTGAATGAATTCAAGACCTACCCATTTACAAAGCTCAGTTCAAATTTTAGACTATATACAAATCTTTTCCTGACCACCACAGTCTGAAGGTATCACTCCATCCTCTGAAATTCAAATGTCATTTATATAATCAACAAGTTATGTTTAGTACTGACTGTGGGGCAGGTGTGGAGGCTCAACCCAGATTAGACACTGTCCTGCCCTCAAAGAGCGCAGGGTGCAGCAGGGAAAGTTACGAACACAACTTCTTCTGAACATGGCATGGGTGCTGGAATATTGGAAAGAAATGTATTGTTATTGTTATCCATATTATTGAGTCCTACTAGCCTTCAGGTATTTGCCTAGGTACCTTTTATAAGTCCTCATTTAATCTTAAAGGTCCATTTTACAAGGAAAAAGAAACACTCTGAAAAGTTAACTTGGTTTCCCATGGCTATGTGGATAAGAAACAGAGCCTGAATTCAAACCTAGTTGAGTCTTTCATCATCCCCCCAGGCTCCCGGCCATAAGGAGTATGCCATGTTAGGGAACACAAGCAGTTAGACTGGGAGAAGGAAGACCTCCCAGGCAAAAGGAATAGCACAGGTATGTTCAGGAATGGTGAATGGTGCAGAAAGCCCAGAGAATAAGTGTATGTTGAAGGGAGAAGGTCAGGTTAGACTGTGAAGCACCTTCAGCTCAGCCCTTTGGATTACAGAAGAGCTCCAGTGTTCACGTTATGTGAGGCTTGGAGCCTCAGAAGCTGGAAGCCATCTCAGACCAAGAGCAAACCCTCTGTAGCAGCCATCGAGTAGGCTACTTGTCAAAACTCCTTGTCACTGCCTGGGTTCTTTCCTTCCCTGGGGTTATGCCCATTGCAAAGCAGTCTGATGATCATCAGAACAGTAGCACTTAAGATGTGCTAGGTACTACACGCAGTCTCACATCCAATCGTCGTAACATTAGGAACGAGGTTTTACTATGCTTACTTGACCGATGAGGAAATAGACTCAGAGAGTAAGAATACGTCTGCTCTGGAATGCAGGTTTCCAATTTCCATACCGACGTTCTCAATCACTTGGCCATGATACCCACCAGGAAAAGAGATTAAGGAAATCTGAGCAGTCCCTCATGAAGGGCCAAGGAAAGGAAGTGCTGAGATCTGGAGGAAAACATGTCTAGCTCTAACTTTCTACTCTCATCAAATTCCTTTGCAACAAATATGAAAATCATTCAACCAAGATGTGACCAGAGATGCTCATTCCCACATGATCAGACCTGGACCTCAGGCCACCTGAGAGAGTACCAGCGTTCTGCAGCCTCCTCTCCGTAAGAGCAGCTCTCAAAACATCCTGATTCTATTCTTGCAGCTCTTGCCCTGCCACACTAAATTCCATTTATCCAAATAGCTAAGCATCTACTCTATGCCAGGTGTTGTGCTCGGAGCTGGGATTACAGCAGGTAACACAAAGGACAAGATCCCTCTCTCTTAAAGGTAAACATCTGGCAAAGGTGACAAATAAAAAGTAAACAAGATGATTTCTGATAATAAAGGCTATGAATGATGAGATATAGTGGTGGGGTCGGGGGCAGGCTGATTTAGGAAGACCTTCCTAGGGAGGTAACATTTGAATTCATACCCAAATGACAAAGAGGAGCCAGCCTTCAAAACTACAGGATCCGCCTTATACCTGGTGGGCTGAAAAGGACATTAGCAATCATCTAGTCTTAACTCCTTATTTACAGGTGAGTAAAGAGAAGCCCAATGACTTGAAAAGACTGGGACAAGGTGTCCCCTCTGACTCCAAGGCTGTTTCCTCCCACTTTTCCATGGAGCCTTTGGATACTCACATTTGAATGTAAGCACCTTACACCTGTGGTTTTAATCCCCTCAAACACATCATATTTGTAATTTTATTTTCAGTACAGCCTTGGGGAAAAGGTGAGAGGCCTTCATCTGATAGATGATGAAAGTGAGACTCCAGTTGGCTAAGTGACTTGTCTAATAGTCTGTCACTAACAACTACATCGAAATTCAGGTTCTTTGTACTCTAGTCTTATGTTCTTTCCCCTGGATGAGAAGGAACTGTCTAGCCAGTGGTCCATGAACATTAGACATCATTACTAGCAACTTCACAGTTTATGCTGCAAAGAACATACAAAAGAGTCAAAGATGAGAACAATTTACTTAGTCATAACACACAAACTCAAAGTCCCTAAGTTATTTGCTGTAGGAAAGAACATGTGACCAGGTGACTAGACAGCCGTAGTCTGAGACAATCAGCCCTTGTTACTTCTGAATACAGACTGCGAGCTCATCAGTGCAACATTGCTGGGAGGGCTAAGGAGGACTGTGTTCTTCTCGAGGAGCCAGCCCAGACCAGGGGTCTCCTGAGCTGATGAGTCCACAGATGAAAGTCACATTAAGTCCCTTGACTCTTCTGTTTAGAAAGTAAGCTACTAGTCGTTCCCAAACCTGCCTGCACACCAGAATCATCTGAGGGAGTGTTAGAAAAACAAAGATTTTTCAGACCCACACAAGACCCAAAGAATTAGAAACTCCAAAGGGTAGATCCTGGAGATCTATATTTTAAAATTCAGCCAGCCTAGAAATCCACTGGTTTTTCCTTACTTCTTAGTGCTATAACTTGATGAAAAGAGGAGAGATGGCTGCTCTTATCATCCAGCGGGAAAGTTAAATTAGGTCGTATCCTTTAAGGGCTGCTTCCGGAAGAAAATCTCTAATACCCAGAGCCCCGGCCCAGTGGGAAGTTCCTGTGAGTGTCTCCCTGGTAACCTGTGAAGTCTGTTGTGTCACTCCCTTTGGCTGCACATCAAGCCCCCATGCAACCCTGGGGAAGCTTTTTCTGACGCTCAGTTTACCAATGTCTTTGTGAAGCAGACCCTGAACTCCAGGGGACGGGCGTTGCAAGCAGAGACGATCTCAGAGTGTGGACAATCCCTCACCCCCACCAGCACCAAAGGGCCTGGCTCCTTCCCCATGAGCCTCTCTTCAGCCCTGGACAGCCAGCTGCTGCTTGGAAAAGGAAAAAGGAAAAGAAACAAGGTAGTTAAGGCACAGGTGGCCAGCTCTCTCAGTCAGGGGAATGCAGAGTCTGTTCTTACCTGGATCTGGGAGGAAGAGGAGCTGCTCCGTTCACTCAGGAATTTTCTCTCTGCTAGTGAGCTCTGGTCTTGGAACTCCCTGGACTTTGAACAAATATTGATTTAAAAGCTGATGTATTTAACAGGGACTTGTGGTCTGAGTTCAAGTGACCTCTGTCCTGCTTTCTGCCAGCTGGGTGGGCCCTGAGCTGGGCAAACCTGAAAAACCCTCAGCAAACCCAATGCTCTGACCCACCTGTCTAACTGTGCAAGATGTTGCTGCTCGCCTGCCCCTCCCAGAGAAGAAGAGGGGAGAGAAGAGGGAAGGACAGGCAGGGAGGAGATGCCTTTGCCTTCCTCCATTCTTTCCCTTCAGCAAATACCTTGGTCACACTCAACCAACACCCAACTGGTTAAGAGCCTCCACTGTCCCCATCCCAAGGTCAGGGCTGAGGGTCATCACCCGAGCATCCTCATGAGCTGAGATTGTCTTTGGAAGCAGTAACCTGTGTAACCCTCACCCAGTAGAAGGCCAGCAATGGAGCAAAGCCCCTCATGTACCCATCCTTCCTCACCTCCGCCTGGGGAGTTCTTCCTAGCATCCTCCCTCGGAGTTCAGCATAAAGCCCCTGCTCTTATTTCCCAGGTTCCCTTCCTCTTCTTGTATATTCTCTCTTCTCTGTCTCTCTCTTTTTTCCTCTCTGTCTCACCTGAGTGCTGTTTCTATTCTCCAACCTACGGACAATTGTCCTCCCCTTCCACACACTCAGAGCCTCTCAGGCAAGCTCAGCAGGGAAGGTGGAAGGCATTTCCACAGGCTCCTCAGCCCGGCTGCCTTGGCAGTGGAGTGGTGCCCTCCTCCACCCCTCGTCCCAGCCAAGAGCAGCAATTGATATCTATCAGCAGCACCCACAATACGTAAACATAGCACTGGGCTTCTCACCAACCTGGATCCTCAGCCCACACTGGAAATTAGGGCAAGAGATTGCCCCAGGCAGTGAAGCAAAGAGACCACAGGCTGAGGACAGGGTGGCCTCACCCTCTTCCACCCACACTGGAAGGGCCATGCATCTTCCCTAGGTCTTGGCTTTCCCCAGCAAAGGTATAGCCCAAGCCACAGGGTAAACGGTCGAAAGTGACAAACATCTGAGCAGCTAATTCAAATCAGGTCATCTCCACCTCGAAGCTATGCCCCCTGGGCCGCCTGTATACCTTCTGAAGCATAAGGGTAGAGTGGGGAAGTCTGGGTTTAAGACCAGAACACCTAGGTTCAAATTCTGACTCTGCCACTTCCCAGGTGTTGGATCTAGAGTAATTTATTTTAACTCTGAGTCTCACTTGCCTTTATCACCTGCAAATAGTTGTTATAGTGTTTTTAGAAATTTTTGTTTGTTTGTTTGTTTTCAGTTTTTTGGAGGAAGATTAGCCCTGTGCTAACTGCTGCCAATCGTCCTCTTTTTGCTGAGGAAGGCTGGCCCTGAGCTAACATCCATGCCCATCTTCCTCTACTTTATATGTGGGACACCTGCCACAGCATGGCTTTTGCCAAGCGGTGCCATGTCCTCGCCCAGGATCCGAACCGGCGAACCCCAGACTGCCGAGAAGCAGAATGTGTGCGCTTAACCACTGCGCCACTGGGCTGGCCCTAGAAATTTTTTAATATTGAGTCAAAATATCTCTGACTTCTGCCCGTAAGTCCTAATGCTTCCCTCTAGAGCTGTTCTCCAGAGCAGCCCTTCACATAGTTGAAGGCTGTTCTATCCCCCATAAGCCTTCCCTGGTATTCAGTGAATGCCCCGCATTCTGTAAGGTGGTCTGCCTAGGCCATGACTTCAAAACTTCTTGCCCTGGACCCCAGCTGATTGGTCAATGTCCCTCTTAAAATCACGGGTCTAAAGGGGAAACTTCAAGGTGAGGGAATTAATCTGTATCTTGAGTGTGGAGGTGGCTGTGCAATTGTCTACAATTACCAAAGTTCATCAAGCAATCACCTAAAATAGATTAATTATATTCCATGTAAATAATCTTAATTTTTAAATTAAGGAGTCTAAGTCAGTAAATTTATTCTTCAAACTTCTAAAATAAAAAAAGTTGGATGGTAAAAAAAAATCTCCCTCACAGTAGAGCTTACACTCAGTCCCCATTTAAAAGGCTTCTCAGCCACAACTAGAAGGACCCACAACTAAAATAGACAACTGTGTACTTGAGGGATTTGGAGACAAAAAGCAAAAAAATAAAAATAAAAAAAAAGGAAAAAAAGAAGGTTGGCAACAGTTGTTAGCTCAAGTGCCAATCTTTACCAAAAAAATAAATAAATAAAATAAAAGGCTTCTCAGACTCGCCCTTCATCCCAGCACCAATGGAACAAATAGCCACAAGCCTTCACACTGGAAAGAGAAGAGGCCTTAACATGCAGAGACAGTGTTGGTTCAAAATTGAATAGAAATGAGCAATTGCTTTTTTAAAAAAATGACAAAACTCTTTCCCAGTGAAATTCATATCAAAGCTCAATCTCAAGTTCCTGTGCCTGATGCACCTGAAGCCTGTCACTGAGATGTCGTTGCTTGGAGATGAAGGAAGGTTTATTCAAATTAGCCGAAATGAGCAGGTGGGAGGATAGGTTCTCTCAAATCCACCTTAACAAGAGAAGAAAGCCTGGGGTTTTATAGAGCTAAGGGGCTTAGCACGAGGAGTTTTGGAGAAACAAAGGGGAAATTCGTGTTTCTTTCCCTCTAGATAAGCCCTTGGACAATCTGACTTCTAGGTGTCAACAGGAGCTCAAGGCTGGTTTCAGGTGATCATAACTTCCTTGAAGGCATTCTTTTTCTTCTATATAACAAGCTCATAAATCTTTGTGACCATTGAGTCACCCCTCAGGTTAAACAAGAAAACAGCAAATTGACAAGATTAACTTCTTTTCATCTGTGCCTGTGTTGGGAACCAAGCTCAAAAGGTAATTATGTTCTTATTGAATATTTACAGTAACCCTCAGGTACCAGCTTCAGAATGTTGAGCTGAGTGGGATTTGCCCTCATTGAAATTTGGATTAAAAAAAATCTCCTGCCTGGGGGCTGGTGTAGTGGTTAAGCTGGCGAGCTCCACTTCAGCAGCCCAAGGTTCACAGGTTCGGATCCTGGGCACAGACCCAGCACTGCTCATTAAGTCATGCTGTGGTGGCATCCCACAAAAAATAGAGTAAGATTGGCAGGGACGTTAGCTCAGTGACAATCTTCCTCAAGCAAAAACAGTAAGATTGGCAACAGGTGTTAGCTCTGGGCCAATCTTCCTCACCAGAAATAAAACAAAACAAAAAAAAACCCTCATGCCTATAAGTGAATCTGATTAATGCAAAGCAGAGTAAATATTTTTGTTGATTACTTAGATATAGACATTAGTGAGAAGGGAAAATAACATTGTTTATTATGTTCCTGGTAACCCTTTATATCCATTATTCTGTTTAACCCTCAGCATGACCCTATGAGATGATACCCCATTTTACAGGTAAGAAAGGGATAATTATTCTGCCCAAGATAACCTGGCTCAGAAGGATCAAGGAGCCCCTCTGTCTCCTTAGGTGGTGTTTTGTCTCTACAATAAGGCCTTCCACTATCCAGGGAAAAAATGTGATCTCCTTCCCTAGAGGTATTCAAGCAGAGCTGGTGATGGTCTGTATCACGTCCTGCAGAAAGATGTCCTGCATTCTTAGGGAGATGAGAGTAGGTAATTTCTTGGGTCCTTTCCAGTTCTAAGATTCTGTGATCCTAAATACCATGGGTCCTAAGGCACCCCTGCCCGTGAGGGCGTGTGGTATGAGTCCTGGTGCGTGTGTAGAGGGAGTGCAGGTAAGAGGTATGAGCATGGGCTTTGGTATCAAAGAGCTATTGAACCCCAGATACGCCATTAATAAGTTTTGCATGTTTTTATTGTGAGCTCAAGTTTGTCTGGGCTTTGTCTGTGGGAACCCTTGACAGCCTGGTGGAGAGTTTTCTTTTGTTTTTGTCAGGCAGCACCTCTCCATATGCCTGGAATGATGAGGAGATGCACTAACCACCTGGGGCCAATTCATGTAGGTTACTCGCCTTGGTGTTTCTAGAAAACAATTAATGTTAGTTACAACCCCGACCCCCCTAAAGGCAGAGCTGTGGTTGGGAATTTGCAAGAGAAAACTCTTTTTTTCTTCCCAGAGTCCAGGCCAAGACAGACAGTTTCTTTGTTATCCCTGATATGTTTTTACCTGTTCTATTTTTTCCACAAATACATCCTCCTTCATCATATTTATATGTTATGTTTATGGATTATTTTCTGTTTCTCCCACACCAGAATATAAGTCCCCCAGAAGCAGTGATTCTTATTTTTTTTGTCGCCGTGTCCCACGTGCCTCGAATATAAGCCTAGCTTATAGCAAGCTTTCAAAAAATGTTACTGAATGAATGAGTGAATAAATGAATCTCCTTTTGCCAGCAAGACTGGTTTTTAGCCCACCTTTCACTGGGAATGTAGCCTTTTGAGGGTTCAGCTCTATGCAGGGTCTCAGTTCCTAGGTCTTAACTCCTGTCCCAAAGTGACCCTGTGAAAACGAACTGCTTGGTTACTGGTTTTCAGCTTTCTCTTCACTTATGGACCTGAGAGATTTCTTTCTTTTCCTCCAAGTTCAATTATTTGAAAAAAAATGTTTGATATATTTTACCTGGTATTTCTATGAACTTTGTATAGGGAGGGTTTTCAGATTATCTAGTCTGCTATGTTTCCAGAAATGGTTCCACCATTTAGCAGCTATTTTGCCTTTCAAAGCTCCAGTTTTTTTGTGTGTGAGGAAGATTGGCCTTGAGCTAACATCTGTTGCCAATCTTCCTCTTTTTTGCTTGAAGAAGATTGTCACTAAGCTAACATCTGTGCCAACCTTCCTCTATTTTATGTGGGATGCCACCACAGTGTGGCTTGATGAGTGGTGCCATGACTGCACCCAGGATCCGGACCTGCGAACCCTGAGCCACTGATCGGACCACGTGAACTTAACCACTATGCCACTGGGCTGGCCCCATCGAAGCTCCAGCTTTTTCATCTGTAAAACATAGGTAATACTAACGACCTTGTAGGATTTCTTGGAGACTTAAGTAAGAAGACATTTGTAGATCACCCAGAACCTCGTAAATGCTCAGTGCTTAATAACATTATTATTATCGTTTTTGCAAGTTACGCCTTCTTAATTCATGGGCACACATTGTACATGGAAATTAACGGGCTAGAAGTACACAGTGGGTGACTCAGGAGTTTGGGATGTTTGGGGCATTGTGGATGGCATTGTGGGTGGCATGCTTGCCCACTTACATCACAGCGTTTGTGCAACTGGTCAAAAACAGAAAACTGGAAAGACTTCCCGATGCTTCCCAACACTTTTCCCACCACATCACAAAACAAACTGATAAGAGTTGTATAGTTCCCTAGAGTAAACAGATGAGGCTTTTCAAGGCTGCAGTGACCTACCTGGGCCAGCTGCCCCAAGCTCTGCCCAGACTCCCCAAAGGTTGAAGGGTCAGTATTCCAGCATACTCATAGAAAACTATAAAACATCATTGAGAGCAACTGAAGAAAACTTAAGTAAATGAAGATTATACCATATTCATAGATTGAAACTTCAACACTATAAAGATGTTCATTTTCTCCAAACTGATGTACAGATTAATATATTTCCAGTTGAACTTCCATGGGGTTTGTTTGTTTATTTGTTGGTTTGTTTGTTTAGTGGAGCTTAAGATAGTTCTGAAAAGTTAGAATCAGAAAGCTGTAGTGGGTAACAAGACAGTAGAATGACAGTAATTACTACAATATGACATGGGCACAAGATAGACAAATGGACCAATGGAACAGACTACAGAGCCCCCAAACAGACCAATACAAATAAACACAATTGATTTATGACAAAGAACAGAGAGAAAGGCTTTTCTTTTTCAGTACATTGTTCTGGTGTATTCCTTTTGGGTCTGGTTTACTTCATTCAATATGACATTTGTGAGATGTATCCCTGTTGCTGTGTGTAGCTATGGTTCATCTGTGTTCATCTGGGGATTCCACTTATATATTGCCCAAATATCAGGCAGAATTTTGGGTGACGCTTGCTTAGGGGGTAACACACTATCCTGACTTTGGGGATTCTGGAAAGATTCAAGCTCTTGAGCTATATGGTGGTTACACAGGTGTTTATGACTGAATATTTTAGTTTTATACACTTTTCAGTATATATACTACATCTGACAATAAAGTTAAGAAAGAAATTTTTAAAGCTATGATATGTGTATAGCATGCTGGGGTAAACAGAAGAAGCTCTTCAAGGCTGGAAGTGACCCACCTGAGGTTTCAGTTGCCCTTGGCCCCTCCTGGCCCATCCAAAAGTGGAAAGGACCAATATCTTGGCATTCCAATAACCTATTTATGCCATACCTGAGCATCCTGGTCAGGAAACTTTGATCTCTCCACTTCAATTTTTTTTTTTTAAAGATTTTATTTTTCCTTTTTCTCCCCAAAGCCCCCAGTACATAGTTGTATATTTTTAGTTGTGGGTCCTTCTAGTTGTGGCATGTGGGACGCCACCTCATCATGGCCTGATGGTCCTCGCCCAGGATCCGAACCAGCAAAACCCTGGGCCACTGAAGCAGAGCACGCGAACTTAACCACACGGCCACGGGGCCGGCCTCATGGTTTTTGGTGTTTTTTTTATTGTGATAAAACATACACGCCAGTTCATCAAACCACGCTGAGGCAGCGTCCCACATGCCACAACTAAAAGGACCCACAACGAAGAATATACAACTATGTCCTGGGGGGCTTTGGGGAGAAAAAGGAAAAAATAAAATCTTTAAAAAAAAAAAAAAACATACACGCCAGCCCTGGTGATCTAGTGGTCAAGATGTGGTGGTTCCCAGTCAGGGAACCACACCACCCATCTGTTGGTTGTCATACTGTGATGTGATGCTGAAAGCTATGCCACTGGTATTTCAAATACCAGCAGGGTCACCCAAGGTGGACAGGTTTCAATGGAGCTTACAGACTAGCAAGAAGATTGAGCCACCCACTTCCGAAAAAACTGGCCATGGAAACTCTATGAGTTGCAGCAGAGCATTGTCTGACATAGTGACCGGAAGGAGAGAGGATGGTGCAAAAAGACCAGGCAGGGTTCAGCTCTGCTGTGCACAGGGTCACCAGGAGTAAGGATCGACTCAATGGCACTCACAACAACAAAGGCACACGTAACATAAAATTTGCCAGTTTAACCATTTCGAGTGTACAATTCAGTGGCATTATGCACAGTCACAGTGTTGTGCAACCATCACTGCCATCCATGTCCAGAACTTTTTCATCTTCCCAAAATGAAACTCTATACCCATTAAACAACAACTCCCATTTTCTCCTGCCCCTAGGCCCTGGCAACTGCTATTCTATTCTCCGTCTCCATGAATTGGACTACTCTAGGTACCACGTGTAGGTGGAATCACACAGTATTTCTCTTTTTGTGACTGGCTTATTTCACTTAGCAAATGTCTTCAAGGTTCATCCATGTTGTAACATGTGTCAGAATTTCCTTTCTTTTAAAGGCTGAATAATATTCTATTGTATGTATATACTACATTTTATTCACCCATTCATCTAGCAATGAATGGGCTGCTTCCACCCTTTTGGCTATTGTGAATAATGCTACTATGAACATGGGTGTAAAAATATCTGTTTGAGTCCCTGCTTTCAGTTCTTTTGGGTAGATACCCAGAAGTGGAATTGCTGGATCATATGGTAGTTCTATGTTTAATTTTTTTGAGGGCCCACCATACTATTTTCCACAGAATCTGCACCATTTTACATTCCCAGTAACAACACATAAGGATTCCAATTTCTCCACATCCTCATCAACACTTGTTATTTTCTCTTTATTTGATAATAGTCATCCTAATGGGTGTGAGGTGACATCTCATTGTGGTTTTGTTCTGCCTTTCTCTGATGATTAGTGATGCTGAGCATCTTTTCATGTGCTTATTGAGCATTTGTGTATCTTCTTTGGAGAAATTCTATTCAAGTCCTTTTTAATCAGTTGTTTGGGTTTTTTTTTCTTGTTGAGTTGTACCACCTCAATTTTTTGACTATGAAACAAAGACATGGGAGGTAAAATGACTTAGCCAAGGTCACCCCAAGATTATGGCAGAGCCATGGCTAAAACCCTGCACTTTTATTTCCAAGGCCGATAAGCTTTCTACTACCCCAGTCTACCTGGCTCAGTACAGTTCCAGCCTCTACCCTTTGCATTTGAGATCCATCCCTGATATCCTTATATTTTCACTCCAACTGCAGATCTGATTATCCCAATATTATCTTGTCTTTTTAGTAGCTCATTAACTTGCCTAGAGCCTGGCATTTCAAGCTCCAGTGGTTTTCTATCGCTGTCCTGAGTCAATGTTTATGACAGTCCCTTTATTACTCTCGCCTCATCCACCACCTGAAGAAGCAATCCGGGTACTCTGCATACCTTTGGAGGAATTTATTAGGCCAGGGTCCAGATGCAGAACTGAGATATATGTTTTACAGCAGTGTGAGCAGATGAGCAAGAGGAGGGGCAAAGCCACTCTCCTCTGCCGTATCACACATTGTGGCCCCACGTGATTGCTGATCTGAACTGTGGAGTTTTTTTCAGCAACCACAGGGCAGGTCAGGGGAGGCCTGAGGACCCCTGAGAGCTGTGAATTATTAACACTTGCAAGCTGGCTGCAAAAAATACCTTAGTAGTCATTCCCTCCCTCTTCCTTTTCCCAGCTGAGGGTTCAGAATACAAAATCCTTTTGTATCAAAAGAAAAACTGAGGTGCAGAGCAAGAACAATCCACGTCCTGGGTTCCTGCATGTACCAAAGTCTGGGCGCTCTCAGAGTATGGATTAGGGTCTGTGTTTGCCTCTCTCTGAGAGACAGAGAAACAAAGGACCAGTGGTCTTTAGGAAGTTGGAACCCTGTCTTAAAGAGCCAGCTTCTCAGGGCCCCTAGAGGGACCAGCCTGGGAATGGAGAACAGCAGGAAAGTGCCAGGGATCTCAAAGCCACAGCCCCTGCCTGACTCCACTTCCCACAGAGAGACTGGGTACCATCCTGTCCACGGGTAAAGGGCCAGTGAGAGAGAATGAAGACTAGGAACAGTCTAGTGAGTCCAAGTCTGTGGCATGATTTAAAAGACATCCCTGCCTCCAAGTATTGCCTCCATCAGAATGGGTCCAGTGCCCCCTGACATTCTAGTTTGGAGAGTAAACTAATCCATGCGCACTGTGATTTTCCCCATTGCTTAGAATTCCAACATGCCAGAAAAAAAGCACTGCCTGCCTTCACTATCTGCTGAAGAAGGTACATTTTCTTCTTAGAAGCCCAAGTCAGGATGCGGCTGGTCCAGTGTGATCTGCCTGAAGGTGGAGTGCAGCCTCTGGGCCCCGCCAGCTACAGGGGTGCCTGCAATTCCACCCTCAGCAGCATGTCCTTTGCTAAATGTTATCTTTTCCTTTCCCCTCGATCATACTGGAAATATCCTGGAGAGCAAAGTATTAAATCCCTTCTTCAAAGAATTAGGCACCAGGAAGGCCTGGGATTCCTGGTGGCTGTCAGAAGGCTGAGGAAATGCAGATGTCGCAAAATCCGGGAGGTGTTTCCTCAACTCCTTTGGCCAAAGACAGAGCTTGGCAGAGTGTGAGAGAGGAGCTCGGTTCTGGGATTCACATGGCTATGGCTTGCGGGGCACCTCTCAGGAGGCAATAAGCTGAGGAAAATGGGGGATCTGCAGCTACAAGGCCATGTGCTGTGTGACTTTGGCATCCAGGAGGCAGTGTGGTCCTGAGTTGGAGAGAGGAGACCTCTTCCTATTTGTTCACACAGCACAGTGTGGATTTGTGCTGGTGGCAGGGGGTCACCCCAGACCAGAGGACAGACAGAGCTGTGACTGCAGCCATTTCTGCTATCAGGCTGGTCTGTCCTGTAGAAACAGGTTATCCCTGTACAAACCAGTGTTCAGAGCAGATGGCAGCGTTTGGGCTGCTGAGCCAGCAGCCCTGCGGGCCTGGTCTCCGGTCAGCAGGAGGCCTGGCTGCAAAGGAACCTGGTGTCCTCTGTGACCAGGGAGGGACAAGACAGACTCTCCGGGACACCACAGTGACTTGAGCAGACAGATTTCTCTGCCTCCTATCTAAAAAGACAGAGCTTGAAGACAGTATCCTTGCTCAGCCAGTCACTACAGACTGGAAATTAGAAATGCAACTGAGAGAGGCGTTCTTTCCAGGACCTGCCCTGTTATCCTGATACTCAAACCCCTGAAGCTGCCACTCTGTCTCCACAGCAAAACAGTGCTGACTTCCTGCTCACATGACATAACCAAGTACTCTGGGCAAGAGGCCAGTGGGGACGGTGGCTGGGGGTGGGGATTGAAATGCCTACACAGCTTTGCTCTAAGTGCCCTCTGGCCCGGAGGTTTGGTTTCCTTCCAGAAGACTGTCAGCTGTGCCAGAGGAGTCAGTTCACTCTTCTCCAGGGGAGATGCTGGGTCTCTCATCAGGCCCGTGGAGCCAGGAGGGGCTGAGGCCAAGGCAGAAAAGGGTACTAGACCCCTCTTCTCTGTCAGCCTCTGAGGTGCTTCCTTCCAGTCACCTGGGCTGCTGACTGTTAGGCCAGTCACAAAGCAAATGTAAGCCCCAAATCAGACCAAGGATCAGAGGTGCTCTCCACAACTAACACCCCACAAGCTCACAGTAAGAGCCATGTGTGGATGTAGCCAGTGACAAATAGAAATGGCAGGCAATAGGATATATTGGAGTATATGAGGAAGCCATCTGGTGTAAACCTAATTTAGCCTGACTTTGTTTTTTCCAAAAGGGCCTGACAGTGGCCATTGAGTGTGCCTTGTACATCTGCTTTAAATATTTACTATGGCAAGAACAAATGGCCTTAAGATAAAGGTGCAACTTCCCCCTACATTGGTATTTCCGTAAGGATAAGCATCTTTCCTTAGGCTAGGAACTGATTGCTGTGCTCACCTTTGGCCACCCAGCTCACCTGTGACCACCCAGCTCAAGACAACAGACCTGCCACCCTGCTGTGTTCACTGAGACAGCAGACCTACCTGCTGTGTCCATCAATCGCTGGGCCAACAGAGCAGTCTCACGACTGTTGTAAAAGGGACATTTCAATCATACGTGAAACATCCTCCTTGGGGGTATATAACCACTCCGTGCACCCCACTTCTTTGGTGCCCTTTCTTCCTACAGGCCATGGTCCTCACATTTTAGCTCAGAATAAACTCACCCAAATTTTCATTTATAGATTCGTTATGGATTATCTTCATCGACACCAGACAAGCTTCAAGGGGAAGTGTGACAGAATAGTAAAATTTTCTCTCTACATGCAGATGTGGCCTCTGGCATATTCATTACCTAAAAGTCTGCTATGATTGAGTAAAATGTGGAAATTAGTCACAAAAGCTAAAATGATCTTTGGCTTCAGCGAACAGATGAGGTTCTGACTATGCTGAGGTCTGAGCCCCACACACACTTGACAAGGGAGCTTGACAAGCTAGTCTTTGTTCAGAGGAGAGGGACAAGGATTGAAACTGTGCCGTAAGGAATAGTTGGGAGGAACTCGGGATATTTAGCTATTGAGGAGGAATGTTAGTGAGAACGATTCACTTTCTTCAGAGATTTGACAGACTCCCACGTAGAAAGGAAACTAAGCACGGATAACAGCCCACATCTACTGGGTCCTTACCATGTGCCAAGCACAGTGCTAATTGTTTTACATACATCTTCTCATTTAATCTAAACGTCAGTCCTTGGATGTAAGTGCTGTTATTATTCCCATTCTACAGATGAGGAAAATTCAGAAAAGTTGAGACACTTGCCCCAGGTCACATAGTAAGTGGTGGAGTCAGGAGATGAACCCAGATGGTCTGACTCCTGTACCTGGGACTTCACCACCATCCAGAGACAAGCTCTGTGTGAACCCCCCAACAGAATTAGGAGCAACGGTTGGCAGTTAAAGGGAGGCAAGTAGAGGCAACATGAGGAAGAATTTTTAAACAGCTGAAAGTGTTCAACAGAGAATGTTGGGTGAGAACAAGCTACACACCACGAGAGAGATGAAGGCTGAGGGCGCAAGAGGTATTACATAGAACAGCTTGCAAGGGGCATTCCAGCAGCAGCAGCACCTGCGAACTTGTTAGGTGTACAGATTCTTGGACCCCACCGCACCCCTGCTGAATCCAAAACTCTGTGGCTGGGCCTGGCCATCTGTATTTTAATAAGCCGTCCTGGTGATTCTGATACTCACTCAAATCTGAGAACCACTGGCATAGAAGTTTCTGCACCCTGCCGGGTACTGGACTAGATGACTGCTTTAGTTCCTTCCATTTCTTTTCTTTCTTTCTTTTTTCTTTTTTGAGGAAGATTAGTCCTGAGCTAACATCTGCTGCCAATCCTCCTCTTTTTGCTGAGGAAGACTGGCCCTAAGCTAACATCCATGCCCATCTTCCTCTACTTTATACGTGGGACGCCTGCCACAGTTCCTTCCATTTCTAAGGCCTCACAATTCTACAGAAGTAAGATAAAAAATATGACTTAACATTTAACCAGATTTTCTTTTCATGTTGATCACTTACTAGTAATATCTTGAAAACAATGTATCAGTTGCTAAATTGTGTAATTGGACTCAGGAACGTTAGACATTGAAAGGCCAACAGGATAAATATTTGAGAGGCTGTAGGCGAGGGTCTGCCCCTCAGGCCCCCACCAGGATGCAGCCTACATTCTAGCCACCTCATTTGCTCCCTTGGTTTCCAAACAAGCCGGGTACGTCCCCACTCCTTGTTTGTTCAAAATGTTCCTACAGCTGAAAAACACCTACCCCTGCCTTTGAAATCCTACTTCTTTAAAATTTCTATTCAAATGTCACTTTGTCCACGAAAGTGCCTAACACTATCTAGTACACAGGCAGTCTCCTTTTCTTCCTCCCTTCTCTCCTTTCTGACTTTCCTCTCAGTTCTGGAGGACTTACAGCACTTGGCACATTCTGCTTCATCTCACAGGGATGGGACCTTTCCCAACAGAGCGTGCTTTCCTTGAGAGCGGGATGGTCCTCAGTCACATCGACCTGACAGTGCCTAACGCAAGATAACGTTCAGTGAGGAGTGATCAGAAGCAGCATTTTAAGAAAACTACGTATGCAACTGTTTGCAGGATGGACAGACACTGCACGACTGGCGAGAAGCAAGCCTTCTGTGATTCAATTTCAAGCCCTGAGGTCTTTGCAGAACTTTGAGGTTTCTGCAATAACCTATGTGAATACATGTGTCTGCTGGTGCCAACTGGCCCCACTTACACGCATCTATAGCCCTGTTATCTTGTGTTCGTAATTATCATTGTTGTATAGCCCCTGGAGGATGAGAAATGCTGAATGCCCTCGTAGCCAACTTTCCAAGTATCCCACAGAGAGAAGTATGAACAAATCTTCACTTTAGGGAACAGAGAGGCCATAAATTTGACCACTACTGTAGGGACAGCAAATAAGGATACTGGGTTACCAGATACCAGGCTCAGTTTAAAGGTTTATGCCTGTGGGGCCAGATGTCCTGTGGGCTGAGGTGGACTGGTCCTGTGACCAGGATGGTGGTGAGAGACTAGTAGATGGGATGAAAGACCCTCCTCCCCAACATCGGTTTCTATCCCTCAGGCTCCTGAAATTGCCTCATTCTGTTGTAAAAGCTGAACAATTTGGTGGAATAAGGAGATGATCCTGATATCTGGCTCATCTAACAACATTTAGGACAATGGCTTCAGTGGGGCCACCTGAAAGGACCTCAAGCCCCAGAGCACCTTACCGTTTTAAAGACCATGGAATACCATAACAAAAGGGATTCCTGTCCATACAATGGCGAGAGTGACTCTAAATGAGTCATGAAAACTTTCCCCCAAACCCACTTCTTATGACACCCCTTGGACTCCTGGGTAGCCCAGCACTGGTTGGAAATCATGACAGAAGTTTGCTCCAGAACCATGGGGCTTCCTGTTGTGCTGGGTCCTCTCTGGCACAGATCCTGTCCCAGCCTTGCAAAGATTAGAACCCAAAGCTTCTAATTCTCAGACCAATGCTCTTTGCACCAAAGTGCACAATCCTAGAATTTAGGAATACTCATTGCATCTCCTCAGCCATCAATGACCAAGGAAGAACAGAACAGAACAGAACAGAACAGAACAGAACAGAAATGGGTGAGGGGGTCATACGTGAGGAAATAAGGTCAGTCATCCAACCATTTTGTCTGCCCCCACTCCCACTAGCCTCCCTTGATAACTCCCTGCCCTTCCTCCCCTTCAGCCTGGAGCAGCTCTGTTCTCTGTCCTACTCCTAAGCAAAACTTTCTCTCAGGAAAAGACTTGGCACCTTTCTTTATACCTGAGGGCACATTCTGTTCTTATACCTCCCAGTTACTCTATTACCAGTCTCATCTTTACTATGAATTATCAGGTGAAACATCTTTGTCCCTCAAGGTGAAGAAAACAATTTCAAGGAGTGGTTTTTCTCAGCACTTTCAGCACCTTAGCCTATTTCTAACACATACACACAAAGGAAGAGGAAAACGAGACAGCAGCAGAGGAGGAGGTGGAGGAGAGAAAGGAGAAAAAAATTCACAGTGGGGGTGGAGGAGAGAGAGACAGGAAGACCCCCAACTGCTAAAAGAAAAACCCCAATTCTGTGGTTTTCAAAGACCATACATCTCAGTAATGAAGGCATGAACAATGACGGAAGTGGGAGATGGGGTTTCAACAAGATTAAATAACAAGTTAAGGACTGAGAGCTCATTCGAAGTGCTTTCACCAGAGCCCCCAGCCTGAGAGCAGGAAAGAAGAACTTCTGTCCTGAGGTAAAGAGGGCCCCTGGGGACCTGGGGTTGGGAGCAGGGATGGGACAGTTGACAAAACTGCTCAGGCAAGGATAGGCTTCCAGTGAGGTCCCTGAGAAACCCCATTTCTTGAAGGGATATGCCCTTTACCCTCAGGAGCCTGGGAAAAAGAAATGTCACATGTGCCAGCTGGGCCGACATGCTGGCCCTTCCCCAACACACCTTCAGGGACATGGGCCCCTGTGGCTCTTTCCTCAGACGGGAAAGAACCACACTGTGTGTTCACAGGAGGGAAATCCAGGTGAACTCCTTGAAGTAGCCATACCTGACAGAGCCTAAATCCCTTATGCTGTTCTAAATCCTCCAGGCTACTTTCTTTTGTTCAGGGCTCATAGGGGATGAATGACAAAGTGTCATTCATATCCATAAAAAGGAGATAGTTACTGGAGGAGAGTTAGCAAGATTTGGATCACCTCTTTATTTAACCCCTCAAAGCCTGAACTGGGGCAAACCACTGTGCTCCCTTGAGCTTGGAGCTGGCCTTGTGAGGCACCTCTGGGGGAAGTTCACATCCCAGATGAATGTGCTGAGGGTGACAAAAACAAGGGAGGCTTCAGGCCACCAGCATGATTTTGTTGGAGTAAACCTGGGAATTCCAGGGTGAAAATAATGGTTTAGAGATAGTTTTCCCCAAGTTCCAGAGCTATGCTCTTTAGTGGGAAGACCTTTCACCTAGGAATCAGAAGACCTGGTTGCTTCAGTCTCCCTCGTTTCAAAATGAGGAACCTGTTCTGCAAGCATTCTTAACTGGGGGTCCAGGGATTCATTCATTCATGGGATTTGTGAATCTGGGGGAAACATTACATCTTTATTTGCACCAATCTCTAATCGAAAGTTAGCATTTGCTTCCATTACGAATGTAGGCAACAAACCACAATAGAATTTGCCAACAATAGAAATCAGATATTTTCAAATGTCATTACAATTCTTACAGATTTCTCAAAACGTCATTTACACTCATCACTGCTATGAATTACGATAGTTTTTAGGCCAATGCTAGATCTAAAGAAGTACATATACTGCTCTATCACACATGCTTCTAATGTGCGGACAACTGTTTTGATATAATTTGTTTCCTCTATTATCCTATATATTTTATTTTATTAATTTTTAAATGTTATTCTGAGAAGGGGATCCACAGGCTTCACCAGACGACCAAAAGTGTCTACGGCGCATCTATGTCAAGGCTGAGAGGGCCTTGAAGGTTGTTGAGAGAGACCAGAGCCAGAAGTCTGAAAAGCAGACAAATACTCCAAGGGCCTCCTGACCACACCTCTGTTTCTTACAAGGCTGTTTCTACTTTAAGTAAAGTTGGGGCTGTAGTGATTGATGTGATTCCGTCTCTGGGCCCGGGCATCTTTCTTGGTTTTGTGGGAGATCTGCAATTAGAGGTATTTGTGGAGCTGACTGCTAACCTTCTAGCTCCTCTCAGAAGTTATATTTGGGCTTTGGCAGCAGAGAGAATGGCCAATCCTTACAATCTCGTCCCCACCAGTGACAGTTCCCACTTGCTAGAAAACCTTGGGCTCAGCTTCATGTGTCATTTAATCGTCACAACGTTCGCATGAGGGAACTTTAAACACAAGAGAAATGTGAGGCTGAGCAAGGTTAATAACGTGCCCGAGCTTACACGAAGCTTGCATTTGAATCCAGAACGCCACGTGCCTCCCACTTTAAAAAGTCGGGGACAGGAGGGCATGTACTGTCGGCTGCCATCTGTCCATCCTGACAGTCCAAGGCCATGGGCAGCCAACGTAGTTCAGAAACCCCTGGAAGACTGAAAAGTGAGGATGCCAACCTAATCTGCACCCTCATCCTTGCCGGCTTTGGCGCTCGCCACTTTCATGAGGAAGATGAGAACTGCCCCTGGCATGTGGTGGACCCAAAAAGTCCCCAGACTTCCCTCTCCGACCACCTCCTCCCGACTATTAGTCTATTAAGGCCCAGTTGCAGCTCTAGTAGAGTCCGCGTCCCCAGGACCCACCAGACCCAATCTTGCACTTCCCACACCTCCGCTACTAGTTTAGGTTTTCCCCGGCTAGCCCGCATGCCGGACCCCGCGCTCCCGCGCCTCCCCAGGCCAAACGCTGGGCTGATGAACTCGGGACGCGTGGAGGGGCATCTCTGGCTTCAACCGGAAGGCAGCGCCCTCTAGCGGCCAGAGTGCAAAAGCAGCGGTTCCTGCTCTGGGGTGCCCTGCCTGCATCACATTAGGGTGCTCCGCATCCCGAGCACCAAGGTCACCTATTCCAAGAGCATCATTTCTCCATGGCCTCTGCCTGCCCCCAGCCCTCGGGAACGGCCTACGACAGACTTACACACTCTGCCTCAGCTCGCCCCCAGGCACCGCGAAGCCCAGCCACTCCTGCATCAGCGCCTGCGAGCCGGCCAGCCTGTCTGAGAGCTGAGCCCAAGAGAGCCCGCTCTCTTCTTGGAAGCAGTCCCTACCCCTCCTCCCTCCCATCCCGCTGCATCAGTCCCTCAGGAAATGCGCCTGGAGAAGGGACATGACCTCGACATCTCACAGACAGCTAGTGCAGAGCCAAGACTGGAAACCAAATCTCCCCAGCCCACTTCCCACCTTACGTCACCACCATATGCGTCAGGCACCAGCTCCCGAAAGTCAGCAAACATCTCTCAAGACCTAATTCCATTGCCATCTTGCATTCTTTCCAGATCCCTCACTCAGAATTTCTCCTTCCCTATTCCTTGATATACTTTATGACATTATCGTTGTTACCACAGCCCTCCATGTGTTGCAGCTTTTCCTGAATGTATGGTGAGTGTGAGAAGAGAAAGAAAGGAAAGGAAACTCCAAGAGAAAGACCCCTAACTTGAGGGTTAGCGTCCTAGCTCCCCCACGTAGAAATTGTAATTTTGTACTAGTCACAATGCTTCTCAAATCCTTCATAGGCTTAGTACAAAAGACATATTTTTAAATAACCATACTAACTCAGTGTTTTATAAGAACTAAACACCATCATGTACGTGGATGTGATTGGGACACTGAGATGTGCCTCAGTTATGAGGAACCATAAAAATAATCATGGCCAGCATTTACTGAGCCCTTCCTCTATGCTAGGTGCTGGAGTAAACAGTTTACTCAGGTTACTTATTTAACCTGCACAACAACGCTGGGAAGAGAGTATTATCACCACTTTATAGATCAATAAGCTAATTTTCAGAGAGATTAAAAAACTTGCCCAATAGTACACAGCTAGCAAATGTCAAAGTCAGATTACAGACCTGTCCCTCTGACTCTAGAGGCTGCACTGAACTACCGGGACAGTCTGCCTCTGCTGTCGTAGTAGTTTCTCTGTGCCCTACGGTGCCTGACACAGTTGCTCAGTGTTCATCAAATATATCCGTTTATTCAGTGCCTGCCCCAGGAGCCTGAGGAACTTGCCCATGTCACACAACTAGTAAGTTCTGCGACCAGGACATGGACACAAGCAGTGTGGCTCCGGAGTCTATGCTTTTAACCCCAATCCTGGGCTGAATGAATAATCGCAATCCTTTTTTTATCCTTTTCAAATCAGACGATGCTTTGTAGCTAGACACAAAGCATGTCACCAAACTTTCAATGTTTTGTTTCAAGAGTCAGTGGGACATTCTGGAGGAGACAGTACAGCAGGACGGTGTGACAACACAGGAGAGGGAGCAAGAGGTCAAGGCTAGAGCAGCAGTGGCGGGCACAGACTACTGGGCTGCTGCTGGGATTTTTATTAGGATTGTGACAAATTAATAGGTAAATATAGGAAAAATGAACAATTGTCTCTATCTAGATTTTCTTTTATGTTCCTTAATAGCACTTTATAATTTTTATCCTATATGTCCTAATAGAAATCTTGTCACATTTTAAATTCTTGGGCATTTTATGAGCATTTCCTTTGTTGCTATAATGAATGGGATTTTCTTCTTCTATCATATGTTCTGACAAGTATCTAGGAAAGTGTGTCTAGGAAAATTAATCATTTTATAAGTGAATACCTTATTAAATTTTATTTATGCTATGTATTTATACATTAATTTATTATTTTATATAATTGTGATTACATAATATTCCAAACTATGGATATGCCATAATTTATTCAACAATTCTTTGACCAATGGGTCTTTCCTTTTTTCTAATTTATTTGTATTATAAACACTACTGCAGTGAATATTCTTGTACGTGTATTCCAGCACACACATGCTTTTATTTCTGTAAGATAGAGCCAAAGGTACAGGGTATATTTTACCTAGAGTGAATGATTGTGACTATTTCCTCATACCCTTACCAGAATTGGATTTATCTTTTTTCTCATTTTTGTTCATCTATTGGGTCATAATTCTGAACTCTGAATTTTTAAAAATTTGCACTTTCCTGACCGCTAGTAAGACTGAACAACTTTTCATTGCATTTCCTCCTTTGTGAACTGCCTATTCAATGCTCCACCTTTCATTGTTTCTAATATTCTTAACTAATTCTCTCGGGTTTTCCAGATGGAAGTTACATTATGTATAAATAGTAATTTTTTTTGGAGGAAGATCAGCCCTGAGCTAACATCTGCCGCCAATCCTCTTTTTGCTGAGGAAGACTGGCCCTGAGCTAACATCTCTGCCCATCTTTCTCTATTTTATGTGGGACGCCTGCCACAGCATGGCTTGACAAGCGGTGCACAGGTCCCCACCCGGCATCCAAACCAGTGAACCCCCAGCCGCCGAGGCGGAACATGGGAACTTAACCACTGTGTCACCAGCAGGCCCCTATAAATAGTAATTTTGCCTCAAGATTTCCAATATTTATATCCTTTACTTTATTCTCTTCTCTAAATGCAATGGCTAACATTTCCAGAACAATGCAAAATAATAGAGGTAATAGGAAGCATCTGTGCCTTGCTTCTAATTTTAATAGAAATGATCTTATATTTTACCTTTAAATATGATGCTAGAATGTTATGAGATATATATTTCTCTATTATGTTGAACAACATTCATCTATTACCATTTTCCTTAGGGGTTTAGTAGGAATGAATGTAAGATTTTGTCAGAATATTGATTTTCTTCTTTGATTAACGTATTAATTAATATTAGTATATTTCCTAATATGAAATCATCCAAGAATTTCTAAAATTAATCCTACCCCATTTGTCATTATATTTTTAATATCCTGCTGGATTGGCTTGTTAATATTTTATTTAGTATTTTCACATAAGTATTCATAAGTGAGATTGGTCTGTAGTCCTCTTTTTGCTTTCTTTTAAGGTTTTGACATTAGTAAAAGCAAATGAAATTTCATTCTTTTTCTATGCTGTCAATTTAAATGGCATCAGAATCATCTCGAAAAATTTCCTTATAAACTATCCAAAGTAGTGCTTTCTGGGAAGATAGTATCAAACAATTTTCTCAATTTCTTTCAGGGTTATTTGGCCTTTCAGGTTTTCTCGTTTTTGAGTCAATTTTTATCATTTGTATTTTCATAGAAATTTATTTCAACTAGCTTTTCTAAGTTTCTAGCAAGAGTAATACAAAAATATCCCTTATAACTTTTAGTTCCACTTATATTTATGATTATTTCTCCTTTCCTATTTCTAATTTTCACTTTCTTCCTTTTTCCCTTTATTCAACTAGTTTATTTTATTTTTATTCTATTGTGGTTTTCCCCCATAGGGCCATGAGCTGGAATTTAAAGGATGATTAAGAGTTTATCAGACAGAGAAAGAAAGGAAGACATCTCCAGAAGAGTAAACAACATGGGCAGACATTTGCAGCTGTAAGATAGCTCGGGTATTCAGTGAATTAGATCTTGGTTCGGCTGTGACATAGTGATGAGGGTGGGAAGGTGAGCACTTGACTATGAAGGAATCCCACCAGGGAGTCTTATTCCACTGTCACCTCATCTTTGCAGCATGCCCTCAAGATCCAAAGGCCTGATGGGAAAATCTCATTAGTCTAACCCCAGCTTTCAGAGGGCGGGAAGAAGGTGTATCTGGTCCTTTGGGCTCCTGAGGAGAGAATCAGGGCTCTGCCTTTTATCAGCACTCACAGGAAAGTAATGAGGGGGAGAAAGGAAGGTGGGGCTAGTTCCCTGACAGATACCACTGGGTAGCCAGAAGAATGACAAATACCCACTGCATGGAGTCACTGAAATCTTTTAAATGGGGGACATGCCAAATTTAGATTTGTGCTGTTGAGGGTTTGTTTTTGCAATATTTTGAAGTAGGCAGCCTCCTCATTTTACAGATGAGGAAACAGAGGACAGAGGAGGACCTGAGACAAGCCCAAAGAAACAGAGACATCAAGAGTTGGAAAGAGTGTCACCCAGGTTTTCTGGATTTAGGAAAATCTAGGGAATACTCTGGAGGAAAAAAAAATCCTCCCCTGATGGGGCTGGCCCAGTGGCATAGTAGTTAAGTTCACGTGCTCTGCTTCGGCAATCTGGAGTTCGCAGTTTCGGGTCCCGGGTGCGGACCTACACACTGCTCATCAAGCCATGTTGTGGCAGGTGTCCCATATGCAAAGTAGAGGAAGATTGGCAACAGATGTTAGCCCCATCCAATCGTCCTCACACACACACACACACATCCTTCCCTGAAAAGAGAGGATAATAACATCTGTGAAGACTAAATGATTCAAGGTATATAAAGTGACTGACATACAATAGCCCCCTATAATTATAGGATTTCTCTTTCCTTGTCCTCCATTTCATTTCTAAAAATTATTTTTCTTTCATAGGTTATATTTTTGCAATATACTCTTTTATTTAAAAAATTTAAATTAAAAGTAATACATCCACAAGGTAAAATAAATCAAACAAAAGATTATGCAATGAAAAAAAAAGCTTCTTACAGTTACCTCCCCCTCTACCCGCAGTAACCCCCCCATCTAAAGTTCACCACTTTCAATATTTTCCATTTAATCCCCCTGATGGCTAGGGTTATAATTTTTAATTATATACCTTTATTTCTTGATACTTCAAAGAGTATCTAATGACACCACCCCATCAGTAACTGAATACCCTACACCACCTCCTGCCTTCCAATATTTCTGAGTGATATTTAATGTTTTAGTCCTTCTAGTGCTCATCTTCATAAATTTAAATAGAATACTTAAATCTTTACTGTTTTGTCAATTTTACATATTTTACCCTCTTCTGAAAACTGAGGAAACCACAGACTTCTTTCCTCCTCTCCTTTGACTCTAATTCATCTAATTTTTGTAAGTTACTTTTTAAATTTCTATATTGTCAAGGATTATAACATTTATTTGTTTTATAACGCTAATTAAGTGATCCATGTTATGCCTCTAGTTTCATTCCATAAATTAAAAACCAATATGGAACACTAACAATATTACAATTATGTAAATATTATTTATAATTAAATGAAGCAGTATAATTATATTCAAGGAAAGAGAAATATAATCTTACAATATTAAATCTGTGCTTCTTATAAGAGAATGTTACCAGTGTCAAGGTCAAAGGACTCCTTTTTCATTTCTTTCCAGATGTCTTCCATTCTCCAGCTCATATTCGATGGCTGGGGTTTCTTCCAGCTTACTGTCATAATACATTGTCTTCCTTTTTGCTGTCTAGTACCTCCTTGAGTAGTTTTTTTCATAAGTGGTCGGTAGGTGGTAAACTTTCTCAGATCTCTGTGTTCTCAATTTTATATACATGGTATCATAGTGTGTGTGCATATATATATACATATATATGATTTTTTCTTTATATGTTATCTTTTTAAATGAATCATTTGATATGTACAAAAGTATGTTACATATCTAAAAATATAGAACATAGAAATATAATTAACATCTATGAGCCCACTGCACAACTACAGAACTAGAATATAACCAAAAGCATCCTCTACCTATGCATTCCTCCCCTACACCATCCTGCTGACAAAGTAAGAATGACAGGTGAAAAAGAAGCAACTTATGGAAAATATAATTTTTTAATGTATCTTTTTGTTTTTGACATCTATGCTAATTTCATTATGGCAGAGAATGTGGTCTTTATGATACTGATTCTTTAAGACTTGCATTATTGGCTAGTTTGTTAGTGCCATGGAGTCAATTCCAACTTCTAGGGACCCTGTGTACAGCAGAGCAGAACCCTGCCCAGTCTTTTTTGTGCCATCCTCTCACCTTCTCTATCAGATAGTGCTTCGCTGCTATTCACAGGGTTTTCACGGCCAATTTATAAACTACAAAAGTGTTTAAATATATTTTAAAAACATCTACATGGAGAATTTTTTAAAATAAAAATGTATTTATTTTATATACATAGCTCTGCAATTTGCTTTGTTTGACATATTATGGACATCCCTTCAGGCCCATATTTATAGAACTAACTCATTCTTTTTAATAATACATATAATAGTCTATTATGTGGATGAATCAAAATTTATTCAACCGGGGCCGACCTGGTGGTGCAGCGGTTAAGTTCACACGTTCCACTTCTCGGCGGCCCGGGGTTCACTGGTTCGGATCCCGGGTGCGGACATGGCACTGCTTGGCAAACCATGCTGTGGTAGGCGTCCCACATATAAAGTAGAGGAAGATTGGCATGGATGTTAGCTCAGGGCCAGGCTTTCTTAGCAAAAAGAGGAGGACTGGCAATAGTTAGCTCAGGGCTAATCTTCCTCAAAAAAAAAAAATTTATTCAACCATTTCCGTGTTGGTAAAAATTTAGGTGTTTTCTTTGTCTTGGTTTTTGTTCAGAGTTTTTTGATATGGTGATAATTTTTATTAGCTAGAATTATAAGATATAAATATAAAAAGTAAAACAATAAAAATTTTGGAAGAAAATTATAACCTCAGCCTGAGAGAAACTTTCTTAAACAATACAGGAAATATAGATGACTTAAAAGAAAAGACAGATGTATTGAACTTAACTGAACACAAAGGTAAACTTTCCTTATGGAAAAAGACAAAGAGACAACCAAATGGGAGGAAATGTTTGTTTAAAAAAAAAGCTGGGTTAATATCTCTAATATAGAGAAAGCTTCTAAAAGTTGATTTAAAAAAATATGCAGAGAATATGAACAGGCAATTCATAGAAGAGAAAATACTAATGACCACCACATATATGAAGAGGTCCTCACCCTCACTAGTCATGGAAACGCAAAATAAAACAACAGTGAGATCTAATTTTTCACCCATCAGATTGGCAAAAATGTAAAAGACAGATAATGCCTAGTGCTGGCAAGTGCATGAGAAAATGTACATTATCAAGCATTCTTGTTGAACATCTGAATCTCAACCACCTTTTCGGAGAGCAATATGATAATAATAGTACAAAAAAAATAATAACAGTAGAAAAAAATTTTAACATTGACATTCTTTGATCCAGCAACCCAACGTAATTTAGAAAAAAAAATAATCTGAAAATATAGGCTTTCGTGTCGCCCTATGTTTCTTCTCTTTTTGCCCCTCTCATCTCTACATCTCACTTGATTTACTATCTTACCTCCCAGCCAGCTGGACTCTCACGCCCGAGCCCTTTTCCACCTCCATCAGACTCTAGTGCCTGGAACAAGTAAATGGTCTTGGGGCCCTGGAAGGCCTGACTAGGCATCCCCCTGTGCTTTCAGGAAAGTGAGGCCAAGGACATCAGCAGAGCCAACATTTGCTTCGAGTTCCTGGAGCCGCTGACAATGTGCAGGACACTGATGGCACCTGGCGGAGGCTGCTTTGCCCTGGCCATTCTGCTGGCAATTGTGAACATCCAGCTTGGTGGTGAGGACAGCCCATCCCTAGATCCCCAGGGCGGAGACACTCATCAGGGAAAATCCTGGACTCATGAGGAGGGATGGATCCCGTAGTTTTTCTCTGGTGGGGAAGGAAAGGACCCACTCTTCTTGACACTAATGAAAGGGTGAAAAATATAGTTTCTTCTTCTTTTTTGTCAGAACTAATACTAATGCCCTCCCCATCTGACATCCTCCCTCTGCTATGTGTTGCTAAGAGCCTGGTAATATGGCCCTCAATCTAAGATTCCTTCAGGCTCTTACACATTATATGTTTATGAAATCTGAGTTTGAGATCCAGATACTACAATATTTGTCAACTCTGGCAAACCCATTTAAGCGCCAGTGCCTCCGTTTGTTAATCTATTAAATGGGGACACTAATACCTGTCTCCAGGGCTGTATCTAGGATTAGATGTATACAAAAGCACTTTAATAGTTAAAGCCCCTTTAGAAGTTCTAGTTGGAGAGTAGAAGTAAAATAGAGACCATTTCTGAATTAATGTATAGCTGGGGTTGCAGGTCTCCTTCAGATATGGGTACAGCCTGTAGACTACTCTTCTAAGAGAGGGTATTTCATGTCTAAGGGGCAGCCCCCATCTCTGCCTCAACATTTATATGTAAGAGTTTAACTTACCATGTATACCCGGCCTCCCATGGCTAATTCTTCCCTTCCCATTCCAGGATGCATGCACATCCTCAGCTCAGTTTCCCAGGAAGAAAAGCGACTAAGCTTAATCTGTACTGTGTGGTCTAAGAAAGAAGAGGCTGAGGGGGTTATAGTGTTTTTGTGCAAGGACAGGGGTTCAGACTGTTCCCCTGAGACCAGCCTGGAGCAACTGAGACTTAAACGGTATTCTGGGACAGATGGTGTCAGTGAAATATCATCTCAGTTGGTGTTTACCATAAACCAAACCACGCCGACAGACAGTGGGACCTACCAGTGTTGTGCCAGAAGCCAGAAGTCAGATATCCACCTTCAGGGGCATTTTCTCTCCGTTTCAGTCACAGGTGAGCTCCTGATATCCCTAACACCACCAGGTGGGACAGTAAGCAGGGTCCACAGCTGGAGACAGAAGTAGTTATTTCAGGTCCTGGACAGTCTCCTCGGGAAGAGTCCTTCCCATTATTCAGTCCTTTTCCATCACTTCTACTGGCAAATCCTGCCTTTCGTCAAAGCATGTATACAAAGGTAATCTCATTTTGTCTTTAATTTAAAAAATCTTACTGATGCAGCCATCTCTCTTTATTGACACTGAGACTGAGTCACAAGGAGGTAAAGCAACTTGTCCAGTGCCACTCACTGACCACAGTGGCAGTAAAAGCAGACAGAGGTCTAGAAACTTAGGCCCCTTGATTCTCAATTCAGAGCTCTCTCAGAGACGTAGCTGTATTTCTAAACACAGGCACCGAGCCTTCAGGCTGGGACAGAGATGGATTTGAAATAAAATGGATGGTTGTCTTAAAGAGCATTTAGTTGTGAGAAACAGAAACCCACTCAAGCAGCCATAGATTAAAGGAGAAAAAATAACAAAGCAAGAAGCTGGCCCTTATGAGTTCAAGTTTCTGGAGTAAGAAACCAGAAAGCCAACAGAACCCAAAACAGTTACTATCTCAGTCTCTCAGGAGCAGCAAGGCTTCACATCTCTATGTATCTCCTTCATTTCATGCACACTCCCCTGCTCTGTTACTACTTTGTCACAGCCTAAAATGGCCACTCCAGCCTCAGCATTATATATATGACTTCCTTATATGCCCAGCTGAGAATGACTGTTTCCATATTCCCAGACAATGGAGCAAGCCTTCAAAACTGAAAATTATGTTCTACCTAGAATTCTATACCCGACCAAACGACCAATCAAATGTGAGGGAAAAACAGACACTGTCAGACATGCAATGACAAAAAAATTCATCTTCCACGTGGTCTTTCTTAAGAAGCTACCAAATGTGCTTCAGTAAAACAAGAAAGTGAATCAGTAGAGTATATAAAACGGGATCCAAGAAATAAGGAATCTAGTAGAGAAAGGGGACGAGGAAATTCTAGAATAATAAAGGGCCAAAAAGAGCATTGTTCAGAAGACAGCAAGAGAAAGAGGGTGCCGGAAGGAAGATCTCTAGGGGGTGAAAATGGAATTGATCGATCATCTTTCTGAAAGCCTACATCAGATCTGATGAAGGACTAAAGATATGGACGTGGAAAACTCTACCAGTTTTTAAAAAATCGGGTGATCGTGTCTTCAGGGAAAACACTAAATTTTACGAAAGGAAACATGATCATAGCACACAACTTGGCTCTGTAATATGTGACATTTACAGAATGCAAATTATGTAAACATTAATTTAACTAAAATTTGTGATATAATGATTTTTGAAAGATGCAGAGGAGGGAAGTGACTAGAGGTTTAAGAGAACCATATCCTCATCCTGTATATCAGAAAGTCAATACAGTCACGTGCCACGTAACAACATTTCAGTCAACAACAGAGCACATATATGACAGTGGTCCCATAAGGTTAATGCCATATAGCCTAGGTGTGTCGTAGGCTGTATCATCTAGGTTTGTGTAAGTGCACTCTATGATGTTTGCACAACACTGAAATCGCCTAACAATGTATTCTCAGAACATATTCCCATCATTAAGTGACACATGACTGTAAATAATGTCTAAACTTCATCATCAAGAAGTAGTAACATGAGCATATTATTTAGGAATATGATGAAACATCTCAAAGAGTTGACCATGGTGGTCTCTGAGGAATAAGCCTAGGAGGATAAAAGGAACTGCTAGCAGTCTTTATGAACTTGCAAATACTATCTGCCTTTTTTTGTGTGTGTGAGGAAGATTGGCCCTGAGATAACATCTGTTGCCAATCCTCTTTTTGCTTGACGAAGACTGTCCCTGAGCTAACATCTGTGCCACTTTTCCTCTCTCTTGTAGGTGGGACGCCACCACAGCATGGCTTGATGAGCAGTATGTAGGTCCGCGCCTAGGATCCAAACCTGCAAACCCTGGGCCGCCAAAGCAGAGCACGCAAACTTAACCACTACACCACCCGGCCAGCTCCGTACTATCTTACTTTTGAACTTAAAGAAAAGTAGATATAAATTACACCCCTCCCCCCAAAGAAAACCTGGCCCGGAGCCTTTTAATAGATGTTTTCATCATCTCCTATGGTTACTAACCAGTTAATCCAAATTTTCTACTTCAGTCTGGGTTGATTTATATTTTCTTCCTTGCTTCCTGGTGTCTTCCCATCTGACCCAGCTACAGCATTCAGCAGTTCCATTCTCTCCCTTAGCAAACTCGCATCTCTATTGGCTTAGGTACTCTTTTCTACGTTTCTGGCTGTTCTTTTCTCTCTTCTGCACCTATTTCCTCCTCCCACCTCTCAAACATGAGAATTCATTCCCCAAGACTCACTCTTCATCTCTTCAATCTTTTCTTGCCACTCTCTCCCAAGTTCTCACCCACCCTTGTGACTTAGATGTACATCTCCTTGCAACTGACCCACAGATCAACTTCTCCAGCCCTAACCTCTTTCCTAAGTTTCAACTAAACATTTCCACTGACAACGGGACTCCTAGCTCCTGAATACCCTACCATCTCCTCAAACGCAAACTCAAACCTATCCTCCTGAGACCCTGTTTCTATCCATGATTTATGGTCAAAACTTTGGTCCCTCCTTTTTTCTCTTCCTCCATCCAGTTACTAAGTACTACTAGTTCTTTCCCACATTCACTCCCTTCTTTCCAAAGGTGTTTTCCACGTCTTCATCATCTCACACTTAAAATACGTGCAATAGTCTCCTAACTGGTAAGCCCCTTGAGATCCAAGCGAGTCTTACCCATCTTTCTATCTCCCACACCTACCTCAGGGCCTGACACTGAGCTATTACCTAATACATGGTCCGTGAACTCTAAATACTCTGTCTGCCTCCAATACACACTGCCACCAGACACCTTTCTAAAATGCTAATTTGCACATATCACCATTCAAAGAATTTTAATGTCTTTTCACTGCCTATGGGACAAAGTCTAAATTACTTTAGCCTGGCACTGGAGGTTCTAAATAATTTCATTCTATTATTTATGTGAATACTCTCTTCCAGTTAACTTCACTAGTGGAAACTCCTCATTCATCTAACAAATATTTATTGTGCATCCCAAGCACAGTGCTAAGCCTTGGAGAATAGATGGGGGTACAACAAAGTCCTTATAATCTAGTGTTCATGTTCTTTAATACATCCTACGCATTTCTACTTGTTCTCCCTAAGAAAGAATGCCTTTCTCATCCTCTCAGCATGTTTAAGTCTTAGAGTCAGCACATATGGATGCTCGCCAGACATGGACGTAAAGTTCCTTTTCGAAGGTGAAACTAATAAAACCAGACAGGTAACAGACAGTACCAATAAACAATGTCTACCATTTACTTAG
The DNA here is from genome assembly GCF_021613505.1 of Equus quagga. NCBI lineage: Eukaryota > Metazoa > Chordata > Mammalia > Perissodactyla > Equidae > Equus > Equus quagga. Next base: position 43,405,722 of record NC_060279.1, on the reverse strand, counting down.
TGCTTACTATGTGCCAGGCAGTGTGCTGAGTGATACATTATTTCATTTAACCTTCCTTGCCTTTTGAGGAAGGTACTATTCTTGTCATGTGACAACTCAGGCTCAAAGGTAAAATTTGTGTAAGTTCACTTAACTAGTAAATGGTGGCTAAAAATCCAGATCTAGGGGATGGCCCCATGGCCGACTGGTTAAGTAGGCACGCTCTGCTTCAGCAGCCCAGGGTTTCGCCAGTTCAGATCCTGGGCGCAGACATGGCACACCTTGTTAAGCCATGCTGTGGCACCATGCTACACAGCACAACCAGAAGGGCCTACAACTAGAATATACAACTATGTACTGGGGGATTTGGGGAGAAGAAAAAAAAAATCCAGATCTATTCCAAAGCCCAAGATTTTAACTTAGGCGAAACTGCTTGACCCACTCCAGAAGATGGGTTTTAACTGAGATTTGGGAACACCAAGTCCAAGGCGACTAAGCTATTTTTGCTGTGTCTCTGGTAAGACTTTATATTTAGAGTTCCTTCAAGGTAGGCTTATTTGTATCCCAAGCGTGACACACAGTAGATTCTAGTGTATTTATTTATTGCTGCTTAAGTACATCATCGTCATCACCCACAAATGTTAAAAAAATACATATTTGGGCAGTAAATTATGCTAAGAAGTATCCTTGGAGATCATAAAAAGATGTTCTGAGATGATGCAAAAAGAGCCATTAATGATTTCTGAAACCCTCCCCTGATCCACTGATTCTCTTTTGAACCAGAGACAGGGAACTACACAGTGACAGGACTGAAACAAGGAGGACACCGTGAGTTCAGCCATAGTAAAGGCGCGTTCAATTCAGGCCTCCTGCAAGAAAAGGTCTGGGTGATGCTGGTCACCAGCCTGGTGGCCCTTCAAGGTATGTTCAGAAGAGCCTTAAGCACCCCAAGCAATGAGGGTGCTATTCCTTTTACATCTTGGTTATTCTCTAGGAGAGGGGAGGAAAGGAAGCCCAGAATGGGAGAGGAAAATGCTCTTTAAGCCTTGGCTGTCCACAGGAAAACATTAAACCAATATGACGGCTCAAAGGGTCTAAAGACTTCATTTTAACTAGGGGAAGATGGATGAACCAGACTTCCCATTGGGTAGGTCAGACCTATTAGGAAAGAAGGCCTGTGGGAGAGGCAAGTAAATACACCTGCCTCTACTCACTGGATTAACAGAGGGCTACAAGTTGAGGCAACAGATGTTTGGCTATTATGAGAAGATGGAGGCGGCAAGACACAGACTTAGTCTGGAGGTGGATTTTCAACAATGCAGCTCCTCAGCAAAGGCTGATGGACAAATTGAGTATATTAAACACTTGTAGCTGAATCCTCTGAGCATCATTTATTAATATGGATCAGCACTTTCCCTATTAGATAAGAAAAAGAATGGAACTTGCAATGATTTGCCATTACGTTTTTGCATTATCAGTAATTGATGCAGGTTTTTGCCTATCCCTGGCATTCTTAATTCCATTTTACTTAGGTTTCCCTCAAATCAGTAACTACCACTGTTTGAGTGCCACCAGAATGTAAGCTCTTTAAAGGCTGGGACTTTGTCTTGTTTACCCCAACAAAAAAACAGGACTAGGCACACAGCAGGCTCTTACTAAATTTGTTTCAAGAATTTCTGTGATGGTTTAGGCTTTGCATGTGGTGATTCTCACCTCAAACAACCCTTCCAGGTTCTCTGATTACCATCAGGAAACAGGCACAAAGAGGTTAAATGTCGCCCAGTTCAGAGGAGTTAATACTGTCCTTCTCCCTCTAAAACCTTGTGCTCTCAATAATTATCTATTACATGCTAAGCACCTTCTCTCTCGACTCCTTCAACACCCTCCCCACTCTGAGATTGCTTCCTCCCATTTCCAGAAACAGGACCACCTAATCCTCCCTTATTCCAGCTCCTTTACTGAAAACTATCAAAAGAAAACAGAGAACTTGTCTGTGATCCCTGGCAAGGACCTCCCAATGTAAGCCAGTTTTCAGGAGGAAACTGATGAACATCAAGCAGCCTGACCTTGTAGACATTATTCTTTATTGAATTTGAATTCCGTCAGATGACTAGGCTACTCTGTTAGAACAATAAATTTTACTTTTTCATACAGAAAAAACTCAAAAGAGAAGAGGAAATCTAGTCATACAATCCACTACTACTTACTACCCTTGACTCCCAAGTTATGCTAGAGCAAAACATCTCTAAGCTCTTTTCCCCTTTCCAGTCAGCTGAAAAGAATGAACTTTTCATAGATCACTCCTTTTCTCTTTTTTTTTTGAGGAAGATTAGCCTTGAGCTAACTACTGCCAGTCCTCCTCTTTTTGCTGAGGAAGCCTGGCCCTGAGCTAACATCGTGCCCATCTTCCTCTACTTTATATGTAGGATGCCTACCACAACATGGCGTGCCAAGCAGTGCCATGTCCGCACCTGGGATCCGAACCAGGGAACCCCGGGCCGCCGAGAAGTGGAATGTACGAACTTAACTGCTGCGCCACTGGGCCGGCCCCAGTCACTCCTTTTCTTTATCCTCTTACCTCAACTCAAGGTTTAGCAGAATTATGGAAGAGGTAATGTTCAGTAGAACAAAAGTGCACATGTCTTCTCAGGCCTAGAGGGATCAAGTAGATCAAGTTATTATACTTTCATGTGACGAAAAGGATGAGGGAGTTCCCTGGATCTCTGTGCCTGAAGCTAATATTTCAGTGAGGATCCCTGTGCTATCACGGTGCCAACCATTCACATTGCTACACATGGAAAACTTACCTTGAACTCTTTGAGTAGCATCCATTTCCTATTTGATTGTCCTACCTTCCAGCAGGGAGAGACCAAAGTTTGGCTCTCTCCCCACTTCCACCAGGATCAGTTAGATTTGCTAAAGATCACAACTGCAACTTTAGCAATAAGACACAACACATTCCTTCTTTCCTTTTCCCTTCCCTTTCTAGTCATGAGGGCCTATCAAACACACATCCCAGGGCGAATTACACCGGACATTTTGTTGCTATTCTCAGTTGTGTGGCAGAAATACAAACTTTCCTTTTTCTTTCCACAGCTCTTTAAGCCTTGTGGCAGAAGAAACTTTTTTTAAAAAGTTACAGCAAGATAAATCTGATTCTCTTTAGTTTGGTATCTTTCATATTACAATACATACAGAGAAGAAAAAAACAGGGCACAGGGGAAGAGATGCTAAATATGCCAAGAATCTGGAGAATCTAAGGTGGGGCAAATGAGTGTATTCCTTGACCTCCCCTCCTCACTGCCAGAGCAAACCTGCCTTTCTTCCCACCTGTCACCAGCAAATAAAAAGAAGACCTTTCACAAAAGTGGCTGGTGTACAGTTCTCACTCAAATATTGGATAAGTAGGTGTGTTTTTGTATCCCAGAAGAACTTGTCCTCCCTCCTTTCCAAAACAGTAAAATAAACAAGCAAGTTAAACAAAATAAGGACAGAATTTTTTGGAAGAAATTTTTATTTAACATTGTAAAGAGAAGAAAGAGGAAACAAGCAAAGATAGGTAGGAGAGGAAAGGAAGAGAGTCAGACCCAGTGACTGACCTAGCATGAAAATAAGGAAACCAAGAGACGTTGGTGTTCAAGAGCATCCACACAGCAGTGCTGGAGGAAGAGGAAGATTTGTGCAGACCAGGTGCACCACAGATCATAACTGTCTAACTTCAACTAAGTACCTGTCAACCTCTTTGGTCATTTCTCTTTCTTTTTAAATAAATGCCCAAAGCAGTATCTGCAGCCTAGTCTTTTCTCCTAAATCCATAAATCCTCTTTTTCTTTGAACAGATGACCTCTTATGATAGTTAAGCAGAGAAGAGGGGACAGGATATTCCCAATAGGAAGAACTGCATAAATAAAGAGGTAGGAACACAGACAATTTAACTGGAGCTAAATGGTAAGCCATCAAAAAGAGACACCTTACCTGTGGATCCTTGGCCAGGATCTACCAATTGTGGGAGCTAAGTCTGGTGGGAACAGAGAAAGAAAAAGCTGAAAGAGATGGGTAAGACCTTTATTAGTGATGGTCTTGAACCTCAAACTCAAAGGATTTTGGATTTTGTGTCTTATGGAGGTAAAGACACTAGACATGGAGTTAAAAGACCTGCCTGGGTTCAAACTCTGACTCTGCCACGTGCCAGCTATGCGTTGTTGGGTAAATGAAGTTTTAAGATGCTATTTCTGTTTACGTATCTGTAAACTGGGATACCGCCTACCTTATCCTCTGTTTCCATAGGATTGCTCTGAAGATCAAATAAGAGTCTGGAATTTTTAAACCCAGAGCCATTTGAATCTTGACTCCAGAGTCTCCAAGGCTTTCTCCATTATATTATGTTAACTTTAATCTTTCTCTATTTTATATATGTTAGTTTTGTGTTTCTAACTAAATTTTAGCTCACATGGGTGGAGATGTCTTCTTGCTTTTTACTATTCAAAGAATCTTCTGAAACTACTCAACATTATAACCACTGGAAGTCTCACAAAGAAGCCACGTCCAAGTATAGAAAAGGTTCCACCCATTATGCTATACTAATTATAGTCCTCACGTAAAAATCTGCAGAAGAGACACATTTGCTGTCCAAGTTTATCAAGACATTCAAGAGCATTAGACTGTTAGCTCTGACTTGAACCAAGCAGAATAAACAAAGCAAAAATAAGTCAAAGGTCCCACTTCTAAAGAATTTATTTATTCTGCTTATCTCAAGAACTGGTTAAACATAAATCTGAAATACTTTCATCTTGGCTTTCAAAACGTATTGATACCACTGATTTCAAATAACCCTACAAATTTCCATGAATAGACATTTTTGCATGAATAGACAGTTTTTGGACATACAACTTAACCTCAATCTATATGGTGATTCATAACCCATGGATTTTGAACCTCTATGAGGCCATGGAATTATTACAAGGAATCTGTATAAGCATTATCTCCAGTCTGAATGAATATCTTACAAATATGTATACACTGTATTTCAACTGGATGTAGATTCTGGTGTGACAAAGTCAAATTGATTTAAAAGCATTACTGAAATCACAGCAGCTTTTTGATGTATCTTTTCATCAAAAGATACTAAAAGTACAAATATTATCTTATTGAGAGACAGTCATAATTTTTGGACCTTAAAAATGGAATATCTTACCAGAAAAGATAAAAAACCACAAGCCTACATATGCCATGATTCACAGATATAAATGTACTAGCCAAGGAGCAGCCTGGTGGCGCAGCAGTTAAGTTTGCACGTTCCGCTTCGGCAGCCCGGGGTTCACCAGTTCAGATCCTGGGTGCGGACCTACACACCACTTGATGGGCCAGGCTGTGGCAGGTGTCCCACATATAAAGTAGAGGAAGATGGGCATGGATGTTAGGTCAGGGCCAGTCTTCCTCAGCAAAAAAAAGGAGGATTGGGAGCAGATGTCAGCTCAGGGCTAATCTTCCTCAAAAAATAAAAAATAAAAAAATAAGTGTACTAGCCGAAAGAGGAAAAGGCAACATATAGATATAGACTCCACTTCCGTGGACGCCATCTAAGTGTAATTTGGCAAAACATAAAAGTTTATATGTATAAGATCTCAGAGTTGAATGCCTATAATTCTACTTGTCTGGCAGGTGAGAGATCAAAACCTCATAACGTCCTTTGGATCAGACAAGGGCTGTATTTTAATGCTGGAAAATATCTCCAGTTGTACACACTGTATTCTGTACATTTTATTTTAAACCCTTGGAGCAGCCCTGTGGTTCTCAGCCTGAGTGCTGACAGGCTGACATTACTGCGAGCTAACACGTCCCCCACAGGAGAGACACTTACGATGTTTACCCTATCAAATCTTTTCCCCAACTCCCTGCATCAGAACTTATGTGAGATTCCTTCTGGAAACTCTCTCCTGCTAGTCCCCTCTAACTCCCAACTCACTACTGGTTTATTCTTGTGAACAGCACTCTCATCTTCCCACCTCTCTACTGCAGAGGCCAAA